>NC_029794.2:64670118-64685397 GCF_000816755.2 Arachis ipaensis
ATGTTCATGTTGAATTTGATTTTCTTTTAATGAAATTTAATGTTTGATGTTCTTTTAATTGTTGATTTAAGTTGTGATTTTACTTTCCTTGCAAATTATAGTTGGTAGATTTTACTATTTCTTGCCATTTATTATGCTTTCCTTTATTACCCACCAAGTGTTTGACAAAATGCTTGGTTGGACTTTAGAGTAGATTTTGAGCATTCTTGGCTTGGAAAGAGTAATTGGGCAATCTTGAGTCATGAAAACCCAACTTATATTGGTGATCTAGAGTTGTTAGCTAATATTGTTTCCATTGACGCGAATCTTTTGCTAATTTAATTAGTAAGTTGATTAGGACTTTTGGAATATTGTTTCCATTGACGCTAATCTTTTGCTAATTAAATTAGTGAGTTGATTAGGACTTTTGGATTGAGATTAGCTTGTCTTATTAGACTTTCTCCGAGTATGAGGATAACATGATATCTTTCTCAATCGTCGGGAATGACGTAATAAGATAAATTCTTGTTATTATTGTGGTATGATTGATTAGTCTTGTTTGACTTTCTCCCTATTTGTTGGAGTTGACTAAATAAGATGAATTAATCATTGCATGACTAGGATAGAAAGCCTATGATCTCTACACTTTCCATGAATGTCTCTCTTTATTACTTGCTTTCTTTTGTTACTGTCTTTACTTTTCTTGTCATTTAATTTCTTGCCCCTCTTATCAACCAAAAACCCCCTTGCCCCTTCACAGCCAATAATTGAGCACTTCATTGTAATTCCTTGTGAGACGACCCGGAGTCTAAATACTCCAGTTAATTCTTATTTGGGGTTTGTTAATTGTGACAACTTAAATTTTTTTATGAGAGGACTCTTTGTTGGTGTAGAACTATACTTTACAACGAGAATTCATTCAATTGAGGAAATTCTAAACCGTCGAAAGTTCGTTCATCAAAACGGCGCCGTTGCCGGGGAATTGCAATGGTGTTATGTTAATGGCTATTGTGAATATTGTGAATATGTTTGCCTTTTGCTTATTTGTTAGTTTTTGTTAGCCTTAGGACTAGTTGCATATTTTTGTTAGCTTTTGTTTTTATTTTTATCATGAATTCTCACCCCTTCGGCTATGAGTTTGGCTCAAATTATGTTGTAGGAAATGGGAACTATAATGAGAATGTGTATCAAGGATGGAGCAATCAAAGATGGGAGGAGCCTCAAGGGATTGATCAACCTTATTGGCAACAACAACCTCCGAATTCCTATGGGTATAACTCTCATCCTAATGCATATCAATCTAATGGATGTGATGACCCTTATTGTACTTGTCAACAACCACCACCACATGCCTATGAACCACCCCCTCAACCTAATTTTGAACCACCTTACTCACAAGCCCTGATAAACCACTATTTTATGGTTTATCTTGTGCTCAATTGAGTGGTTTTTATCTACTCTTTACCCACTTATTCATACTATTTGCATGGTTTTATATTTCCTTCCTAATTATGTGTTTTGATTGAAAACATGCTTCTTTGATCTTATATTTGCTTATTATTAATCCTCTCTTATTACCATTAGATACCTTGATATGTGTGTTAAGTGTTTTCAGATATTATAAGGCAGGAATGGCTTGGAGGATGGGAAGAAAGCATGCAAAAGTGGAAGGAATGCAAGAAGTTGGAGAAATTGCTAAGCTGTCCAGCCTGACCTCTCTGCACTGAAACGGCTATAACTTTAGCTACAAAAGTCCAAACGACGCGGTTCCAATTGCATTGGAAAGCTAACGTCCGGCGCTTCAATTTGATATATAATATGTTATGGTTCCCTTGACGCTAGGCGACGCGACCGCGTGATCCATGCGGCCGCGTCGCAGTGACGAAAATCCAGCGTGGCAAAATTCGAAACCAGCGAATTCTGGACTTTTTCTGACCCAGTTTGCGGCCCAGAAAACACAGATTAGAGGCTATAAAGTGGGGGACTACATCCATTCATAGGAAGGCTCTCACAATTCACAATCTTTAGGAGTAGATGTAGTTTTTAGAGAGAGAGGTTCTCTCCTCTCTCTTAGGATTAGGATTTAGGACTTCTCTTAGTTTTAGGAGTGACTCTCAATCCCAGGTTCTTTATTTTATTTATTTTTCCATGCATGTCTATGTCAGATTTAAGTTCTTTTGTTAATGTAATTTGAGGTATTTCAGTTTAATATTGCTTTCTTTTATTTACATGATTATTGCTTCCCATCTGAAGACATCTTTATTCCAATAGATTTACTTTTTCCCTTTTGGTTTTGGTTAAGAAATCAGTAACTCAGGAGTTATCCAACTTAACAGCATAATTGTTAATTGTTATCTTGCCAATTGAACTGAGCTTCAATAATCCCAATCTTTTCTTAGGAATTAACTAGGATTTGAAGATCAAACTAATTAGTCACTTGACCTTCCTCTGCTTTAAGTAAGGGTAAACTAAGTGAAATTAAGATTCAATTTTCATTATCATTGATAAGGATAACTTGGTCTGGACTTCCAATTTCTAATACCTTGCCAAGAGTTTATTTTATAGTTATTTATTTATTTTTCTCTTCTTATCATTCAACATACTGTTCCCTTAATTTCTAAAAACCCTACCATTACTTTCTAAAACCCCAATTTACAAACTCATAACCAATAATAAGAACATACCTCCCTGCAATTCCTTGAGAAGACGACCCGAGGTTTAAATACTCGGTTATCAATTTTAAAGGGGTTTGTTACTTCTGACAACCAAAACGTTTGTACGAAGGGATTTCTGTCGGTTTAGAGACTATATCTACAACGCGACTGTTTTTATGACATTCTTTACTGGCAAAAATCCCAACGTCAAGCCCCATACCACCAAACACCCCCATATGACCCTAACTCTTATCCACCATATCAACCACCTTATGAACTATATGAACCACACATCGAACCACCACAATTCCAATACAACTACTCTCAAGAACCACCTCAATATACAACTCCATACCCTTACCAAGATGAACCAACTTCCAAACATGATACCTTCCTCCCAAACAATGAACCTTCTCTTCCACCATCACCTCCCGATGAAGCCCCCACGCATGAATTGAGAGATCTTGAATCTCATATCTTAAGGCGACAAGAGGAGGATGAAAAGAAGTTTAAAGAGCTAGGAGCCAAGATGGCTATCCTAGTGGAAGCCGTTAGCAATATGGCCTCCTCCCAACTAAGCCCAAGGAACCAAGGCACTCCCATTGACGAATGTGGTGAGGCAATTAAGGAGCATAGTGAGGGAGTGAGTTTAGAGCTTCAAGGTTGATGAGCGGATAATTTATACGCTTTTTGGCATTGTTTTTAGTATGTTTTTAGTAGAATCTAGTTACTTTTAAAGATGTTTTCATTAGTTTTTATGTTAAATTCACATTTCTAGACTTTACTATGAGTTTGTGTGTTTTTCTGTGATTTCAGGTATTTTCTGGCTGAAATTGAGGGACTTGAGCAAAAATCAGATACAGAGGTTGAAGAAGGACTGCTGATGTTGTTGGATTCTGATCTCCCTGCACTCAAAGTGGATTTTCTGGAGCTACAAAACTCAAAATGGCGCGCTTCCAATTGCGTTGGAAAGTAGACATCCAGTGCTTTCCAGCAATATATAATAGTCTATACTTTGCCAAAGTTTAGACGACGCAAATTGGCAATCAACGCCAGCTCTCTGCCCAATTCTGGCGTCCAGCGCCAGAAACAAGTTGCAAAGTGGAGTTCAACGCCCAAATTGGCACAAAAGCTGGCGTTCAACTCCAAGAATGACCTCTCCACGTGCAACACTCAATCAATTATTATCCGCCTGACTGAGATTTACAAGGTGACCATAGCTTGCTTCATACCAACAATCTCCGTGGGATCGACCGTTACTCACGTAAGGTTTATTACTTGGACGACCCAGTGCACTTGCTGGTTAGTTGTATCGAAGTTGTGACAAATTATGAATTGAGATTAGAGCACCAAGTTTTTGGAGCCATTACTAGAGATCACAATTTCGTGCACCAAAGGTGAAGAAGAGGAGTTGAAGCAATGAGTGCAACAAGAGGAGGAAGTTAAGATAATTGAGCCGGAAGAAGTGGTTGAAGCCTTTGAAGAGGTTGACCAAGAGATGGATTCAATCATTGAAGAATTCTTATGTACAGTTGAATCCTCTCCAATTGGGTATGACATGGATATCAAAGAAGAAGATGCACAACCTCCCATTCCCTTGGTAAGCAATGAAGAAGAGATTGAATTGGAAGAAAGCTACCAAGAGGAAGAGGTTGAATTTGAAGAAGCTTGTGAAGAGATGGAGGTAGTCAAGGAAGAGCACAAGGAAGTGGAACTTGCAAGATCATTAGGACCACCCCTTCCTAAGTCACCATCCAATACAACATTCAAGTGGGTAAAATTGTTATCCCTAAGCTTCAATTTCTCACTTGAATATGGTTTGCTTGAGACGGATGGGCAGCTTAGAGCTCTTTGTGGAGTCAAGAGTAGGAGAGAGTTGTGTAGTGGTTGGAAACATCACTCTAAGTTCATGATGGTTGCATGCTCAAAGTTGAATGGCAATGGTTGGTGTAAAACCAATTTGCATGGGTCTAGGAGAATGTTTGGATGCTTCTTTGAGAATTGCAAGGCTAAACCACCCAATTGGAATCATGATGATCAATTTGAAGATGGGTGTCAAAACAAAGTGTGGGATCCCGGATCGCACAAGGAAAATCAACTTTGGGAGCTCATGGTTTGTGAAGAACTCCATCAAAGCCTGAAGATATTAAAATTGAAGAATGGAGCTTATTGGAGACTCAAGCATTGGTGGATGTTCAAGGATAGCTTCAAGCACAAGCCACCTTAAGAGGAGCTCCCCATAAGTCTAACTTAAGAACAATAAACAAAAGTGCTAGGTGGGAGACAACCCACCATGGTAAATTCTTTTCATTTTTCCCTTTTGTACATATTGGTAATTAGTTTAATTTCATGTCTTGTTTGATTAGTTGAGTTTAATTAGGAGTCTAGTAGGTTAAATAAGGTTTTATGATGTTTTGGTAGATGTTTGGAGGTTTGGAATGCTTGGTTTGGTGCAAAGACATAGAAAAATTTTGAAAAACAGAGCACCATCCACGCGCACACGCACTTCACGCGTACGCGCGCCTCAAGTATTTTCGACCATCCACGCGGACGGCCCATGTACGCGTACACGTGGATTCAGTTTTTTCTGCCCTCCATACATTCACCCGAGAGTTGTGCCTGAAGTGTGCCAACTTTGTGCCCCAGGGCACGCGAACGCATACCTTGCACGTCTGCGTCGACTCTCTACTTCGCCATGCACGCGCACGCGCACTTCACGCGTACGTGTCGCTTCCATTTTCATCAATCCATGCTTACGCGCACATGACGCGCACGCGTGGATTACCCTGTTTCACTCACCTTCTTTCCTTCTCCTCTTTCCATTTCTTTCCTTCCTCTCTTCTCTTTCCACCCTTCAATCATCATCCAACACTACCAAATATTATATAACAGCATTTCTTTTAGTTAATTAGTTAGTTTAATTTTTATTTTCCATTATAAGTGTTGGATTACTAATCTTGTTTACTGTTTATTGCTGCTGCTTATTGATAGGATGTTAGTTTAACATCATTGTTGTTAATTATACTTGTTGGATTTCTTTGTTGAGGTTGTATTTGGTTACTTGGTTTAGAATTTTTCATGTTTAACACTTTTGAATACCAAGTACTTGTTACATTGCCTTCAGGCATCTTACCTCTTTGAATTGCATGTTTTGGCCACTATGCATTCATCATCTATTGTTAGGCAATTGTACATTATCAATGCATTTTTTTTAGGATGCTTGTTCTAATTGATCATCACCTATTTCATGCATTGAGTTTGTGGAATTGTGAAATGGGATCGAAAGCTTACCTAGAGACATATTTTTGAGCTTTCTAAGCTTTGTGGACCATGCTTGCTATGTGATTGATTTTCACTTCTATCTTCTTTTTCCTAAGCTCCAAAGCATCCATGTGTTTCACCTCTATGTCACTTAGGTGTTGCAACAACTTCAATATGTGTCATTGATTGTTGTGTGAGTTTCATATACCATTTTGTTCACTAAATTTACTTACACATCAATCAATGTCCATGCATTATCCAATTTCACAATTACTTAATTTTTGCTTGAATGCTTTTATGCTTCTTCACTACTTGTTGGGTTGTTTTAACCTATGAGTCTTTTAAAGTATCTCAAGCACACTAGAATGAGTGAAGTACATGTTTTCTTTTGTATAGTTGTGGCATAACTTTTTGTACTAGTGTGTGTGTATTCTAAACCGCACGCAATTTTAGAACCCACACACCTATCTTTCATCAATGTCACACTAATTCACTCACTCAATTCTAGTGATTTATCTCATTCCAACAATTCACGCTTCCTTGCTCTTGTATTTTCTCATCTTGCGGTATTTACTTTGTTTTTCATGACTGATGCACCATAAGCAAAAATGGAAGCGGAAGGAAGAACACGCAGCAACCGGTTGACCTACCAGCTGAGGGTGGCAACTCGGAAAGTTGCCGTACTCCCTTGCTCATTTTACTGCACCGAGGGCGGTGCAAACTTTTAAGTGTGGGGAGGTCGTCCGACCACTCGGCGTTTTTGGTAACAAGTTTCCAATCCCAACACTTTTGCATTTCATTTTAGGATTCTTAGTTGCACTTTCTTATTTTGCATATGTATATAATAAGCTTAGTCAAAATCATGATATTTTCCAAGAATTTTATCTATAGGGCACCCCTATTAATTGAAAAAAAAAATTTTTTTTTAGAACTTGCTTGAATTATATACTTTGTGGAACATGATTTTTGAGCTAAGAACACAAGCATGTGAGATTTGAGCCTAATTGTGTGGTTACATCATACATAATCACTTACTTTCATTCTTGTGTGCATTATTCTCTTCCTATGATTGTAATCTTTGATTTGTTTAATTCTATATGTCCATTGTTTTGTGTATACATGCATTTATATGATTGAGGCCATTGCTCAAATAGCTCACTTACCTAAATAAGCCTAGCTTTTATCTTCCATTGATAACCAATTTTGAGCCTATGCTTAACCCATTTGTTCTTAATTGTAGCACATCACAAGCCTAAGTGAAAAACAATAAATGTCCCTTATTTGGATCTTTGATTAGCTTAGGGTAGTGAGAGTGTTTATCATTTGATTTTGGGAAAGTTGGGAACATTGGGTAGAGATAAAAGTGTGTTTGTGTTTTTGTTGAAAAATTTTGGGAATTGGATACATACTCATGTATTAATCATGTGTAAACCATATGCATTGATGTTCTTGTATACATTTTAGTTTGAAAAGAAAAAAATGAGAAAAACAAAAAGAAAAAAAAATAATATATATATATATATAAAGAAAAAAAATAGAAAAAGAAATAAAAAGGGGATGAGTCATGAAAACCCAACTTATGTTGGTGATCTAGAGTTGTTAGCTAATATTGTTTTCATTGACGCTAATCTTTTGCTAATTTAATTAGTAAGTTGATTAGGACTTTTGGAATATTGTCTCCATTAACGCTAATATTTTGCTAATTAAATTAGTGAGTTGATTAGGACTTTTGGATTGAGATTAGCTAGTCTTATTAGACTTTCTCCGAGTATGAGGATAACATGATACCTTTCTCAATCGTCGGGGATGACGTAATAAGATAAATTCTTGTTATTATTGTGGTATGATTGATTAGTCTTGTTTGACTTTCTCCCTATTTGTTGGAGTTGACTAAATAAGATGAATTAATCATTGCATGACTAGGATAGAAAGCCTATGATCTCAACACTTGCCATGAATGTCTCTATTTATTACTTGCTTTCTTTAGTTACTCTCTTTACTTTTCTTGTCATTTAATTTCTTGCCCCTCTTATCAACCAAAAACCCCCTTGCCCCTTCATAGCCAATAATTGAGCACTTCATTGCAATTCCTTGTGAGACGATCCGGAGTCTAAATACTCCAGTTAATTCTTATTTGGGGTTTGTTAATTGTGACAACCTAAATTTTTGTATGAGAGGACTCTTTGTTGGTGTAGAACTATACTTTACAACGAGAATTCACTTCAATTGAAGAAATTCTAAACCGTCAAAAGTTCGTTCATCATGGTACTACACTCAACCCATAGCAAATGTATCCAACTTGGATATGCTCAGAAAAGAGTTTTTGGAGAAATTCTTTCCATCTGAAGTTACTGATAAACTAAGGAAAGACATTTCCACGATTGTTCAAGATGACAACGAGACTCTCTTTGAATACTGGGAGTGCTTCAATAATCTTCTGGAAGCATGCCCCCACCACAGGATCGACAAGATAGTATTACTCAGCTATATCACACAGGGTTTGAGGCCCCAAGATAAGACCACATTGGAAAGTGCTAGCAATGGGTCTATGAAGAAGTACAAAACCACTGACGAGGCATGGCAATTGATCAGCGACTTAGCTGAATGTACTAGGAACCACAGGCAGAAGCAAGGCCGTTCAAAAGCCGTTACAGAAGTATCCTCTAGCAGAGAGACTACTGCTCTAGATCAGAGTATCTGTCAAATGACCAACTTGCTGAAGCAGATGCAATTGAATCAACAACAAGTTCAGCAAGCTCAACCTTCTCTGATGACAAGTCATCTTAGCCTAGTTTCACTAGTTTTTTTCTTTTGTTTTCAATTGATTATTGCACTTTCTTGAGCCATAAGCAAGCCAATTGGGTAGATTTCCATGTTTCCATTGATTTAATCAACCATAGATGAATTAATGCAATTTCATGAGGATTTATGCTATAATTGCCACATATTACGAAAGAATGACAATCTCATGATTTTGAGCATAGCTTTGATGTGTTTGGTTGATTGATGATAGGTGAGAAAAGCTTGGAGAAAGGATGAAGCAAGAAGGAATGGCTAGGAGTAAGAGAGAACAAAAAGTTTGAGCAAAAGTTTGCCTCAAACTTTAGCTCAAACTTTCGGATAAGAGAAAACACACCAGGGAACAAAAAGCTTGAGCAAAAGTTTGCCTCAAACTTTAGCTGAAACTTTTGGGAGAAAAGCTTGAGCCAACATTTGCCTCAAACTTTTTGGCAAACGTTGGCATCACAAATCAACACCCTGGAGAGAAAAAGTTTGCGCCAACGTTTGCCTCAAACTTTTTTGGCAAACGTTGGCGCCATCAGCAACACACCCTGGAAACAAAAAGTTTGCGCCAACGTTTGCCTCAAACTTTTTGGCAAAAGTTGGCACCATGAGTGTGCAAAAGGGGGCAAACGTTTGAGCAAAAGTTTGACCCCAAACTTTAGCTCAAACGTTGGTAGCAGCAAGAATGGGGTTGCTGATGTAAAAAGTTTGAGTAAAAGTTTGCCTCAAACTTTTACTCAAACTTTTACTCAAGCTTTCATAATTCCCAACCCGGTTCACTTCGGTTCTCTCTCCAACTCCAAGAGCAATCAACCAAGGCCTCTATCAACCCAATTCCATCAAGAGCAAAGGCCCAATTCAAGGCTTGAAGACCATTTGAAGAAAGTGTATAAATAGCTTAAGATTTAAGTTTTTGGGAGAGCTTTTTCTTTTCGGTTTTGATTTGGTAGTTTGTAGAGAGCTCACTTTTACATTTTGGCATGGTTGTTCTAGAATTCAAGAGAATTGGGGAGGAGAATTGATCTCTCTTCTTTCTTGTTCTTGCTTGAGAACTCTTTACTTTTCTTGCTTCGGATCTTGGGTGGAGAATTGAAGGAATTCTGTTTCAATCTCATCCTGAGATCTCTCTGTTTAATTTTACTGCATAATTGAATTTCCATTTCTGTTACTTGCTTCTTCATCTACTCTCTCTGCAATTTACATTTCTTGCGTTCTAAGCTTCTGCTCTTTAATTTCTTGCTCTTTAAGATTCAGCACTTTAAATTTCAGTTCTCTTTAATTTCATGCAATTTAAATTCTGCAAATCACAAATCTCTCAACCAAATCTTGATTCGCTTGACTAAATCAACCACTAAACTAAAATTGCTCAATCCTTCAATTCCTGTGGGATCGACCTCACTCCCGTGAGTTATTATTACTTGATGCGACCCGGTGCACTTGCCGGTGAGTTTTATGTCGGATCGTTTTCCGCACATCAAGTTTTTGGCGCCGTTGCCGGGGATTGATTAGATTGACAATGATTAAGTAAGGTGGTGGTTTAGATTAAGCACTTTTTCTTTATTTTTGTTCATTTCTAACTTGCACACTAACTGTTTGAGACTTTGTCTCTACTAACTCTCACTGCACTCAAGCTACAGAGTGCTCTGTGCATCTTTGCTGTTTTGGTTGTATGACATGAAACAGGAGAGAGTTCTCCACCTCTGGAATTTCTGAAGAAGGGCACCAAGAAATGGAGGAGACCGGAAGGAAGTCCATAGTGAGAGGAGAAAATCAAAGGCAACAGGATTTTCAACCTCCATGATCAAAGAATGGAGGATGTCAAGCTAGTGACAATAAAGAAGCACTTGTTGGGAGGCAACCCAACCTGAGGTAGTTTTTTTTTCATAGCTATTTCAATAAAAAGGTTAATTAATTTTATCTATATTGCAAGAAGCTAAGTTTGGTATTGCACACCAAAACAATCTAAGGGAGAATGAAGGATTCTAAGTTTGGTGTTCCACCAAAATTTCATCATAAAATGCATTCTCACTTTCTGCATAATGCTAGCTTCAAGCATTTAGATAAACTAGTTAACTATCCTACTCTTTCCTAGTTTTCAGTTTTATTACTTTTGAAAAAGAAAAAGAGTTTCACACATGGTTAATCTGATGCATGAGAACCATTGGCAAGGTACTAAGTTTGGTGTTCCCACACCAAAGTAAGTTCAAAGGCCCACAAATAAATCATGCATGCTAACCATTTTTCAAGTGCTTGGGGAACAAGCAACTTTCAATATCATTGCAGAGGTCCATACAAGTTTTTGAAAGAATTAAGCATCATCAACCAAAGAGATGAAAGAGGAATGTGTGGATCAGTGATGATGATGATGAGGAGTAAAGCAAGCGAACTCCAAAAGGTTGTATTGTTAAGTGATTGTTTTACATCAAACACTGCTATGATTGAGAGTGATTTTGTTTCCATGTCTATCTGTCTGTATAGTATAGTTTTTTTTTTGTAATTCAATAATTAAGATGCTTGATTATTCACAACACTACACTTTTCACACTTGTTTGCACTCAATATTTCAAAAATGCATCACATGAAAGTTCTTTGAAAAGAAGGATTGAGGAATTGAACAATTTTGAGGCAAGCAAAAGATTAGGAGAAGTGGTGGTTTTAGTTGTATAATCATGTATTGAGATTGCATGCTTATGAAAACTTGCATGGGAGCTCATAGGCGGGACATAGAGTTCAAAGAAGTGTTGTGGAGATTCTCAAACATTTATTGATCCAAGAAGCAGCAAACAAAACAAAAGAAAATAAAGAAAATACAAAAACAAAAAGAACATGGCCCAAGGCTCTGAGCATCAATTACTAGGCAGAAAAGAAAAGAGAAACAAAAACTCAAAGAGTTATTATCCTAGTAAATGCTTGTGGTTGAATTGTGTCAAAGAAAGAGGCTTGAGCAAGTAAATCCTTAGGGGTGTTTTAACACCTAATACCTTAAAACCAACTGGTTTAGGAGTATTGATTGAAAGCTTATCTAAAGAGCCGCTTTGAGACATGACACTTAGAGTCAAGGCCAAAGCACAGAAACTATAAGCTGCTTCAAGGTGATTACATATAAAGAGATCTTCATGATATTATTTGGATGAAAGTTCTAAGACCTAAGACTCCCAAGATGTAGGGACTAGTAAGCACTGAAGCCCTTGCATGAGCATATAATTTAGAGTTCACCCCACTGTCACTTAATCACCTCACTCACAGGACTTTACAAGTTGTTCTTCAATCCGTCTTAATCAAAAGAACCTTTGAACATAATTCATTTCTTGCTTGGGGACAAGCAAGCTTTAAGTTTGGTGTTGTGATGACAAGTCATCTTAGCCTAGTTTCACTAGTTTTTTTTCTTTTGTTTTCAATTGATTATTGCACTTTCTTGAGCCATAAGCAAGCCAATTGGGTAGATTTCCATGTTTCCTTTGATTTAATCAACCATAGATGAATTAATGCAATTTCATGAGGATTTATGCTATAATTGCCACATATTATGAAAGAATGACAATCTCATGATTTTGAGCATAGCTTTGATGTGTTTGGTTGATTGATGATAGGTGAGAAAAGCTTGGAGAAAGGATGAAGCAAGAAGGAATGGCTAGGAGCAAGAGAGAACAAAAAGTTTGAGCAAAAGTTTGCCTCAAACTTTAGCTCAAACTTTTGGATAAGAGAAAACACACCAGGGAACAAAAAGCTTGAGCAAAAGTTTGCCTCAAACTTTAGCTGAAACTTTTGGGAGAAAAGCTTGAGCCAACGTTTGCCTCAAACTTTTTGGCAAACGTTGGCATCACAAATCAACACCCTGGAGAGAAAAAGTTTGCGCCAACGTTTGCCTCAAACTTTTTGGCAAACGTTGGCGCCATCAGCAACACACCCTGGAGACAAAAAGTTTGCGCCAACGTTTGCCTCAAACTTTTTGGCAAAAGTTGGCACCATGAGTGTGCATAAGGGGGCCAACGTTTGAGCAAAAGTTTGACCCCAAACTTTAGCTCAAACATTGGTAGCAGCAAGAATGGGGTTGCTGATGTAAAAAGTTTGAGTAAAAGTTTGCCTCAAACTTTTACTCAAACTTTTACTCAAGCTTTCATAATTCCCAACCCGGTTCACTTCGGTTCTCTCTCCAACTCCAAGAGCAATCAACCAAGGCCTCTATCAACCCAATTCCATCAAGAGCAAAGGCCCAATTCAAGGCTTGAAGACCATTTGAAGAAAGTGTATAAATAGCTTAAGATTTAAGTTTTTGGGAGAGCTTTTTCTTTTCGGTTTTAATTTGGTAGATTGTAGAGAGCTCACTTTTACATTTTGGCATGGTTGTTCTAGAATTCAAGAGAATTGGGGAGGAGAATTGATCTCTCTTCTTCCTTGTTCTTGCTTGAGAACTCTTTACTTTTCTTGCTTCGGATCTTGGGTGGAGAATTGAAGGAATTCTGTTTCAATCTCATCCTGAGATCTCTCTGTTTAATTTTACTGCATAATTGAATTTCCATTTCTGTTACTTGCTTCTTCATCTACTTTCTCTGCAATTTACATTTCCTTTGCAATTGCTCTTGTTGGATCTAGGAAGGCATTGAGATCTAAACTTGGTTATCTAGTCTCTTGGGTCCTGAGATCTGAATTATCATTTTACTTTCTCTGTTTAACGCTTTTCATGTTCATTTACATTTCCGTTTTAGATCCGGTTCAATCCAAGCCATCTTCTACTCTTCTGTGTGTTGAATTTTACTTTTCCTTGTTTAATTTCTGCAAATCCAATTCCCAATTCCCTTTACAATTTAAGCCATTTACATTTCTTGCACTCTAAGATTCTGTAATTTACATTTCTTGCGTTCTAAGCTTCTGCTCTTTAATTTCTTGCGTTCTCTTTTATGATCGCCCCAACCAAGGGTACAATCAAGGTGGAAATAATAACCATGGATGGCAGGAAAATTCTAACCAGAATTGGAGGGACAATAATAACAGAGGAGACAGAGATAATCAGGAAAATCAGAGGTGGAATAATAACAACAACAGGCAGCAGAACCAACCTTACAGAGCACCTCACCTGAGGCAATCCCAAGGACCACAGAATACCCAACAGCAGACCTCTCAATTCACTCATCCTTCTTCATCTCCTAATGAAGAGCTACTAAAATTTTTTGAGCAAAGTCAACAGACCATGGAAAATAACATTAATGCCAGTCTGAATGGTTTGACCGCTACTTTGCATGCTCTTGTCTCACAGATTGGATCAATGCAAAATTCCAATAACCAACCTTCAAGTTCCACTGGAATTCCCTCTCAACCATTACCCAATCCGAAAGGGGGCATCAATGCCATCACCCTAAGGTCTGAAACTATACTGCAGGAGATGAATCAGGAGGAACCAAGCTTACCAGACCACGCCTCAGCTGAAGAGGTAGTAGAAATCGAAGATTTTGAAGAGGAAGAAGACATACAGGACATAACTGAAAAAGAAGAAGCCCAACCATAGGAGGAAGTACCAAGAGGCGCAGACACTGCAGAAAACACCACTCCCATTCCATTTCTACAACTTGCAAGGAAGCCCAGGAAGCAGCTGGAACCCGATCCCAAAATGGTAGAAATATTCAAAAAGGTTGAGGTAACCGTTCCTCTTTTTGATGTTATTCAACAAGTACCTAAATATGCAAAGTTTCTAAAAGATTTATGTATACATAAGCACAAAATTCATGAATTAGAAACTATTCCTTTAGGTAGTTCCATATCTGCTTTAATGGGAGGATTACCTGAGAAGTGTAGTGACCCAGGTCCTTGTATAGTTAGTTGTACTATTGGTGGAGTAGTAATTTATGATTGCATGTGTGATTTAGGAGCATGTGTTAATATAATGCCTTTGTCTATATATGATATTTTGAGGCTCCCTCCCTTAAAAAGGTCGGCAGCTCGTTTTGTGTTAGCAGATAAAAGTATTATTACAGTGGCTGGAGTTGTTGAAGATGTTGTGGTGAATATTAAAGGGCTTACATTCCCCACTGATTTTTATATCTTGGAGATGCCCCATAATGACTCAGATAAGCCATCATCAATCCTACTTGGAAGACCATTCCTGAAGACATCAAAATTCAAATTGGATGCTTTTTCAGGAACATACTCTTTTGAAATAGATGGCCGCATAGTAATCTTCAATTTGAATGGAGTCATAAACAACCCTCCAGAAGATCATTCTATCTTCTAATGTGATGTCATAGATGAAACTGTAGCTGAAGTTCACAAGGAAGGGTTAGAAGAGAGGCACATTGGACAAGGTCCAAGTGTGGAGACCCTCTTGACTGACAATGAGGGCACCTCAGCATTTTCACAAGCTCCAGACAATCCAGAGCCTACCCATGATCAGAAGTTGGAACTGAAACCTCTTCCTCCACATCTCAAATATGCTTAGCATTCCATAATGAACCTGCTGGGTCACGTGAACGACCAATCACCATGCGCAACACTTTTCACACTAAGTGTTAAGCACGTGGTGGAGGAGTCATGTAGTTCATTTACGAGAAGAACAACCCTTCACTCAAGGGAACGTTACTATTGCCCCTTGAAGACGAGTAGAAGTTCT
>NC_029794.2:64685422-64889966 GCF_000816755.2 Arachis ipaensis
GTTCATGGTTTGAGGAAGGTGATGAATGTCACGGGTCATCACCTTCATCACAGTTAAGCGCGAATGAACATCTTAGATAGGAACAAGCGTGTTTGAATGGAAAACAAAAATACTTGCATTAATTCATCGAGACACAGCAGAGCTCCTCACCCCCAACAATGGGGTTAAGAGACTCATGCCGTCAGAGTATACAAAGTTTAGATCTGAAATGTCATGAGATACAAAATAAGTCTCTAAAAGTTGTTTAAATACTAAACTAGTAGCCTAGGGTTACAAAATATGAGTGGACTATGATGGATGATGCAGAGGTCCACTTCTGGGGCCCACTTGGTGTGTGCTGGGGCTGAGATTTGAGTGAGTCACGTGCAGAGGCCATTTGTGGAGTTGAACGCCAGTTTTTATGCCAGTTTGGGCGTTCAACTCCAGTTTTTGATCCTATTCTGGCGCTGGACGCCAGAATTGGGCAGAAAACTGGCGTTGAACGCCAGTTTACGTCGTCTATCCTTGTGCAAAGTATGGACTATTATATATTGCTGGAAAGCCCTGGATGTCTACTTTCCAATGCAATTGGAAGCATGCCATTTCGGGTTCTGTAGCTCCAGAAAATCCAATTTGAGTGCAGGGAGGTCAGAATCCAACAGCATTAGCAGTCCTTTTTCAGCATGAATCAGATTTTTGCTCAACTCCTTCAATTTCAGCCAGAAAAATACCTGAAATTACAGAAAAACACACAACTCATAGTAAAGTCCAGAAATATGAATTTTTCCTAAAAACTACTAGAAATAAGAGTGACGTTAGACGCCAACTCACTGTCTGTTCCTGGCGCCTGAACGCCAGAAATGTGCCCATTGTGGGCGTTCAACGCTGGATTATGCCCCCTTCGGGCGTTCAACTCCAGATTCTTGCCCATTTCTGGCGTTGAACGCCAATCCTGCCTTGTTTCTGGCGCTGAACGCCAGTTTTGAGCATGGTCTGGGCGTTCAGCACCAGCCTTCCACCAATTTTCTGACGTCTTAGCGCCAGATACTACCCACTTTCATTCATTGATCAAATGATGGATCGCCTGTCAGGTAAATCACATTATTGCTTTTTAGATAGTTACACAAGTTATTTCCAGATTCATATAGCTCCTGAGGTTCAGAAAAAGACCACTTTTACATGTCCTTTTGGGACTTATGCTTACAAGAGAATGCCCTTTGACTTGTACAATGCACCAGCTACTTTCTAATGGTGTATGATGAGTCTTTTTTCTGATCTTATTGAGGACTGTATGGAGGTTTTTATGGATGATTTTAGCGTTTATGGTGATTCTTTTAGCCTTTGCTTAGATAGATTATCTAGAGTATTAGATAGATGTGTTAATACAAACCTTGTATTGAATTTTGAAAAATGTCATTTTATGGTAAAACAGGGGATTGTATTAGGACATGTGGTATCTAATAATGGCATTTCTGTAGACCCAGTAAAGGTGAGTGTTATTTCTAGTTTACCTTACCCCTCTTCTGTGAGGGAAGTCCGTTCGTTCCTTGGCCATGCAGCTTTTTTACAGGAGATTTATTAAGGACTTTAGTAAGGTAGCACTTCCCTTATCCAGATTACTACAGAAGGATATTGAGTTCAAGTTCAGTGAAGATTGCAAGCAAGCATTTGATAAGATGAAGGCCGCCCTAACTCAAGCTCCAATTGTGAGAGGACCAGACTGGAGTCAGCCGTTTGAAATCATGTGCGATGCTTCCAACCATGCAGTAGGAGCAGCGCTGGCTCAACGTGAAGGTAAGGATCCTTTTGTTATTGCTTATGCGTCTAAGACTTTAGACGCTGCGCAGTCCAATTATACTACTACTGAGAAAGAGCTTCTTACTATTGTTTTTGCTCTGGATAAATTTCGAGCTTATTTACTTGGTACTAGAGTAGTAGTGTATTCAGACCATGCAGCTTTAAAGTATCTATTATCAAAAAAGGAGTCCAAACCAAGGCTCATACATTGGATACTGCTATTACAAGAATTTGATTTAAAAATAAAGGATAGGAGTGGAAACCAAAATTTAGTGGCAGACCACTTGAGTCGCCTTGAGCACATTAAGGATGATTCTGCTCCTATAGATGATAATTTTCCATTTGATAACTTGCAAGGAGTATCTGAGGTATCTCCCTGGTATGCACCTATAGCTAATTATCTAGTTAGCCGCACATTTCCTCCTAACTTTTCTAAGCATCAAAGAGACAAGCTGAAAAGCGAGTCTAAATATTATATATGGGATGACCCATATTTATGGAGATGTGGCGCTGATCAGGTAATTAGACGGTGTGTGCCCCAATCGTAATTCCAGTCCATCTTAGATGCCTGTCACTCATCTGAGAGTGGAGGACATTTTGGCCCTCAAAGAACTGCTAGAAAAATCTTGGACTGTAGATTCCGGTGGCCTACTCTTTTTAGAGACGCTGCTGAATTTTGTAAACCTTGCCCCCTGCCAAAAATTTGGTAATATATCCAGGAGGGATGAGATGCCTCAACAAATTATGCTTTTCTATGAAATTTTTGATGTTTGGGGCATTGACTTCATGGGTCCGTTTCCAAATTCTAATGGTTATTTTTATATATTATTAGCTGTGGACTACGTTTCCAAATGGGTGGAAGCAATTCCTACCCGCACTGATGATGCTAACACTGTTGTTTCGTTTGTGAGAAACCATATTATCTGTCGCTTTGGATCCCCACGAGCAATCGTGAGCGATCAAGGCACCCATTTTTGTAACAGGAGACTAACAGGATTAATGAAGAGGCATGGGATAATTCATAAGGTTGCGACAGCATACCATCCTCAGACTAATGGGCAAGCCGAGGTGTCAAATAGAGAGATAAAGTGTATCTTGCAGAAGATAGTCAAACCTCATAGAAAAGACTGGAGCACCAGGCTACAAGATGCACTCTGGGCATACAGAACAGTATACAAAATACCCATTGGGATGAGTCCGTTCCGCTTAGTTTATGGAAAAGCTTGTCATCTCCCTGTTGAGGTAGAGCACAAAGCCTTTTGGGCAGTCAAGGAGTGCAACATGGGGATGGAGAACGCCGGAGCTGAAAGGAAATTGCAACTGCAAGAACTGGAAAGCCTTCACCTAGAAGCTTATGAGAACTCAAGACTATACAAGGAAAAGATGAAGGCTGCACATGATCAGCACATGAAGAGGAAAGAGTTCCAACCTGGGGATTTAGTCCTCCTTTACAAATCTCGTCTGAGGCTCATTCCAGACAAGTTGTGATCCAGATGGGAAGGTCCATACAGAGTAGAGGAGGCAGAACGGTACGGAGTTTATCACCTAAGTCATCCTTCAAGTTCTGAACATATCAAAGTTAATGGACAACGCCTGAAGCTATACCATGGCGAGAAGATGTAGAAAAACAATGAGCTTGAGATGATTGAGCTAGTGGAGCGTCCAACTTACGGACGTTAAAGCAAAGTGCTAGGTGGGAGACAACCCACCATGGTATGATCGTTCTTTTCTTTATTTTTAGTTTTTCATATTCAATAACTCTTCTCTTTATCAGTACTTTCGTGCATCTGCATCTACATATTTATAAAAAAAAAAGGGAGGTGCCACGCGACGCGACCGCATCAGCGACGTGTCCACATGGCAAGGAGAGGAGAGAAAAATAACAACCAACAGAGAGTCATGCTGGAGCGTGGCTGGAGGCGTGCCAGTGGCACAAATCAACCCACGCGACCGCGTCGCTGACGCGTCCACGTCATATGGGCATAATGGCCTCCCACGCGACCGCGTGCCCCAAGCGGTTGCGTGCCCTGATTTTCGACGTAAAACGGGTGCACAGCTGAAAGTTGTGCTAGAGTGGTGCTGGACTGGCGCTGGAAGCGCAATTCCCCTCATGCGATCGCATGCCCCACGCGGCCGCGTCGTACCCCATACACTGCCCACTCACGCGATCGCATGCCCCACGCGATCGTGTCACCTAAAATTTGGCATTTAATGATTTTGAACAGAGAGTTGTGCGAGTGCGAGGCAACCCTCGCGCCACTGGCACAAACTGGGTCACGCGACCGCATGACCAATGCGACCGCGTCCCTCACCTTAAGCGCAAGTCGCGCGACCGCGTGCCCCATGCGATCGCGTCGCTTGCGCCGCACAGCTCAACCTAATTTTGTCAATTATCATATCTTTTTCTTCTCCAAATCCTAATTTCTCTTTTCCCTCCTTATTTCTTCCTCCTCCCTTCTTTCTTCTATCTCACCTTTCACTCTCTATCTCTCTCACCTCCATTACCAAGGTTTTATTTCTTCCCTCTTTCCTTTTCTCTCATTCTTCTTATTTTATATGTTATTTTCTTTTCTTTCTTTTTTTTTCTTTTCATTATTCATATTTTCCTTTTTCTTCTTTCCTTTTTACATGGTGTTAGAATTTTATTTGAGTCATTATTCTTCCTTATATGCTTGTGGATTGTTGCAAATTGTTTGGTAATTATATATTATTTTCTTTAAAGGGTTGCTTGCATGTTCACTTTACTACTTTCTATACTTTATTTACCTTGCATGCTATGTGTTTGTGAAAAAGCCCATATGGCATTATGCACTTTTCTATGTTATTCTAATATTCAACGCTTGCTTTTCACAAATTCCCTTTACTATTATATTAATTGAATTTAATTGTCAATACAAACGTGATGGTTTGTTACCAAATAATGCTTGGTCTATGCTACTCATGCCCTTTTCCGGCATGTCAATAAACACCTTGCATTCACTTGTCACTATATGCACTAGCTATTTTCCTTCGATGACTTTTCACATGTACTCATGAGCGTGTGTTAATGTCAGTTACCTCCTAATGTACATTTATCACCACCTTTTCCGTTCTCTTCATTGCTATATATCTCTTTGAATTCAATTTACTTTCTCTTCCCCTTTCAGGATGGCCACCAAGAAAGGAAAAGAGAAAGCTACTCCCAAACCCCCAACAAGGAGAGGAACTAAAAGAGCACTAGTGGTAGAGCCTTCTTCAACTGCAGTCAAGCCCTCAACAAAAAGAGTTAAGAGGATCATCAAGGTTGATGAAAAGGAGAAAGACTTTCCAGCAAAGGACACTGCGCGATTTCCAAATCGCTACTGTGAGCAGATGTTCCATATTCTAGCTGAAAGGAATTACAACAACGAACACCTTCTTATCCTCCCGCCCAATATTGCTACTTTTGTTGAGCCGCAAATTGAACGAAGACAATGGGGTTTCCTACAGAGACAACCAAGGCAGGCCAATCTTTCTTGGGTAGTCGAGTTCTACTCTAACTTCTACCTGCTTACCCTGCAGTCTGTCTTTGTTCATCAGAAGCAAGTACCCATTACAGAAGAGGCCATTCAAAAAGCTTTAGGTCTTCCCCCTATTCCAGAAGGATTGGACGCCTTTCAAGAAGCCGCACTCAAGAGCCAGAAGTACCAATTTGACTGGGAAGCTGTTCTCAGATTTATCACACTACTTGGCAGCCGTTGGATCTACGGATACCATTGTACCCGCCCTAAGGGAATATCGGCTTCAGCACTTACCTTGGAGGCTCGCATATGGGCACAGATCCTGTCCCATTACGTCTTTCCGAGCACTCACGAGTCCTCCTTCACTGCGGACATGGCCGTTCTACTATGGTGCATCCTTACAGACCAGCCTCTGAATCTACCAAGACATATCCGGAATGGCATGGGACACGTACAAATTGTGGGCAACTTACCTTTTCCCACCTTGGTCTCAGATCTTGTCTCAGCAGCTAGAGTTTCTTACAGAGCTGGAGACACCAAAGCCATGCTTCCACGGGATGATCAGTATGTCCCCAATGGGAAGTACCTTAGACTTCCAACAGCCACTACAAGCCTTTCCATTGCTCCGGTTGAAGATATCCCTTCTTCAACACCACAAGCACCTACAACAGATGAACTGCTCCAGCAGATAATCAAAAGATTGGATCGGCAAGAACAGAAAGCGAAGTTAAGAGAGCGCCGTAATGAGCGCCGATTCAAACACCTCAAGGAGCTACTCAAGGGACACTTCAAGGACTCAGACACCCCGGACTCCACCTCTTTTACCAGCACAGGGAGCCATGATGGTCCCAACTGTGGAGATACTGCAACCAGCCCACCCCTGTTCCTGACAGATGGCACGGAGGATGGTGCAAAACCTTAAGTGTGGGGAGGTCGGTCAGTACCTGACTTTCGGAGGTAATTTCTCTTCCTAGCACCAATAAATTAGGATATTTAGTTAGATTTTCTTTCTTTTATAGAATAGGATAAATTGCATAGTAATAGGTTAGTTGCATGCATGCTCTACTTGATTAAAAAGACAATAAGTTCCTTCTAAGACTCTATCTTTGGAACAAAATTTCACTAATTTTTTAAAAAAAAAATTTATGATAAATCTGCTTGAAGTTGTATTTGGAACATGATTATTTTTGAGCTAAAGAACACACAACCTGTGAAGATTTGAGCCTTTATGTATGGTTACATTATTTAACCATAAACATTTTATTCTTGTGTGTTTATTTCTCTATGATTGTAATCTATATTTTGTTTCATCCTATATGTCCAATATTTTTTATATTCGTATGCTTGCATATGATTGAGGCCATTATTTGTTTAAACTCACTCATCCAAATTAAGCCTACCCTTTTCAATTACCTTTGTACTGTTAACCACTTTGAGCCTTTCTATATTTCACCACATTACTAGCCTTAAGCGGAAAAACAATTGTATATCCCAAATTGAATCTTTGGTTAGCTTAAGATAGAATTGTGTGTGCTAGTTAAATATTGGAAATTGTGGGAACAAAAGTTATTAAGGGAATGTATCATGATAATACAATGGGAATTTGGATACCTACTCATGTGAAACTATAAGAATTAAAAATTTATGTGCATTGATAAGCTATGTTTATTTTTATATCTATAAAAAAAAAATCAATAAATAAATGAGGGGACAAAATCACCCCAATGCTGAATTAAGAATTCAAAGATCAATGCACATATATATAAAAAAAATTAAAATAAAAAGCTGATACATGAGTATGGAATGCAAAAGGGAATTCTGGGTAGCTAGGTACAAATTCTAAGGTTACACTAAATATATATAGGTTAGATTAAAGCTTGGGTTAATTAAAGATTCAATTTATAAGCTCACTTAACCATATATGTACCCCTACCTCTACCTTGGCCCCATTACAACCCTGGAAAGACCTCATGATGTTTGCATTGGTATGTTAACTGTTGTTGATTGATTAGGAGAAGAACAAAAGTTAGAGAACATGATTAGAGAAGGATAGAGTGATTACCCTACACACTAGAGAGATTAGAGCGTACATAATCATCAGTGAGGGTTCAATGCTTGAATTTCCATGTTCCCTGCTTTCATAAGCTATCTTCTTGCACTTTTATCTGTCTTGCTGTATAATGATAGAATTAGTGGAATTTGATTTGTAATTGTTTTGAAGAGCTTATTTACTTTTGATTAAGTGGGAAAGAATCATAAAGTTGCATTCATATATATAGGATTGCATTGCATTGCATGAGTTTCTACATGTTCATATTTGTTTATTTTATCTCCTTCAATTGAGCATGAGGACATGCTAATGTTTAAGTATGGGGAGGTTGATAAACCACTATTTTATGGTTTATATTGTGTTTAATTGTGTGGTTTTATCATGATCCTGACCCACTTATTCATTAAAATAGCATGCATTTATATTTCCTTCCTGAAATTATTACATGAGTGAAAACTGCTTCCTAGAGACTTTTAATTATACATTTTACTTCTCCTTTATTCCATTCGATGCCGTGATCTGTGTACGACGCGGAGGCGTGGACGACGCCCCCGCGTGGTATGCGCGATCTGCATAATTTGCAGCATCGCTGGGGGCGATTTTGGACCCTATTTTGGCCCAATTTTCGGACCAAAACAGCAGACTAGAGCCATAGAACATGCAGAAACCAAAAACAACATTCATTCTACACAGTTTTAGTTTTTAGATCTAGTTTTACTCCTCCTCTAGGTTTTCTCTCTACACATTCATAGTTCTTAGGATTTAATTTTCACTTACTTTTTTGGCATTGGAACACTGAGAAGAATTATTACCTCATCAAGACTTCGTCATTCTAGTTCGTTTTCTTTACTTAGCTTCACTCTTCCATGTTCTTTGCTTTGTTAATTTTACCATTGGAATATTTTTAGGATTATTTAATACAAGGATCACCTTTATTTTTAATTGACTATTTCGGTTTTTATTTACAATGTCTTCCTTTAATTCCTTTTTATATGCTATGAATTTTACATTCACAATGAGCGAGTAGTTCCCTAACTTGATGGGGAATTGATTGAAAGGAACCCTTGAGTTGGAAAGCTTGAAAAAAAAATTGTAATTGGGTTTATGGTTGGATTGCCTCCTAATCACTAACACCAATCCCTTTTAATTAAGTGGATTGCAACTTGTGAACGGACGTAGCATCCCAACTTGTTTGACTTTCCTTCACCTAGCGAAGGATAACTAAACAGGACAACCTTCAATTGTCATTTAATCCTGAGAGCATTCCAACAATAATAGGGATTCTAACTAATCAATTCCCAGTCAAGGCTTTTATTTACACTATTCAAATTCACCAATTTAATTTCCTGTTTGCTCAATTCAACCCTTTTTGAAAACCTCTGATTAATAAAATAGCACACTTTTCTGCAACTCGTTGGGAGACGACCTGGGATTCATACTCCCAGTATTTTAATTTCAATTTTCTGTGACATCTTTCTAAATTGATAGGAGGATTTCTGGCGAATTAAGAACTATACTTGCAACGTATATATTTTAACTATTTTTAATTTGCCAATTTCAACCCGCATCAATGACGCTGACAAGGAGACCACCATTCCATGGGGTGGGTGGGTGCACGAGAAGCCCCCACCCAAATGCCGTTCCCGAGCCAGAGCAGTGGAGGAGGCAGCTCAGCCCCCATCGTCAGCAGCAGTAGCAGAACCCCCCTCTACTTCAGCAGCCGCAGCATCTTTATCACCACCACCACCAGCACCTGAGCCGACTTATCTGTTGGTGCAGTACCTGCTTCGCTTCATGGAGCGCTTCGAGCGTCGTTTAATGTGACGTCTTGATCGCCTAGCATGCGACGTCTCGATCGCATCGACCAGGTGTTTGTATCACATGGCATCGAGCTACCGCCGCTCCTAGATTCTCCCACTTCAAATGAGCAGGATCAGGAGGAGGAGCCGGCTGAGGAGCTGACTCATCAGGATGTACCTCCAGAGACACAGGCCACCACTGAGGTCCAGCAGCCTCCTGAGGATCCACAACCATAGCCAGTCCCAGTCCCACAGCGCAAGCCTGAGGAGCCCGGTGCGATTGTTGACCCCATCCCGAGCTTCAGCAGTAGCATCAAGGACGATGCTTGATTCTAAAGTGTGAGGAGGTCACCGTTCGTGACCGGTGTTTGCATTTATGTGGTGAACTTTCGGACATCCATCCTTAGTTTTTGCTACTTTATGTTATTTTTCACTTTATATTTGAGATCATTTTGGGATACTGTATATATTTGCTATTGTAGATACTCTTGTTTTGGTCGTTGCATACTTTTAGTGTATATATATATATGTTTTGCATAGAATTGTGTTTTGATTGAAAAAAGGGTAAACTAGGAAAATTTTCAAAATTTTTTAAATCACAACATTGCACTGGAATAAGCTTAGTCAATATGATGAAAATTTCCAAGAATTTCATTTTTAGGGTACCACCCAATTGGTTGAAAAAAAAACTTCTAGAACTTGCTTGAATTATACACTTGTGGATCATGTTTTGAACAAAGAACACAAGCATGTGAGATTTGAGCCTAATTGTGTGGTTACATCCTATGACCACTTATTTTCATTCTTGTGTGCATTATTCTCTTCCTATGAGTGTAATCTTTGATTTGTTTGATTCTTTATGTACATTATTTTGTGTATACATGCATTTATATGATTGAGGCCATTGTTCAAATAAGCTCACTTACCCAAATAGCCTACCTTTTATCTTCCATTGTCAACCAATTTTGAGCCTATGCTTAACCCAATTGTTCATAATTGTAGCACATTATAAGCTTAAGTGAAAAAAACAATAATTGTCCCTTGTTTGGATCTTTGATTAGCTTAGGCTAGTGAGAGTGTTTACTACTTGATTTTGGGAAGGTTGGGTACATTGGTTAGAGATAAAAGTGTATTTATGTTTTTGTTGAAAAATTCTCAAGAATTGGGTACATACTCATGTATTAATCATATGTAAACCATATGCATTGATGTTCTTGTATATATTTAGTTTATATATATATATATATATATATATATATATAATAAAAAATACTTTAGATTTTGCAACAAAAAGGGAACAAAGGGTCCCAAAGTTTAAGGTTTCATAAAGTCAATGCATATGTGTGGTAATCAAAAAGTAAATGCATGAGTGTGTGAAAATTGAAGAATGGATAGCCAGGTTGTCATAGGTTAGGTAGGAAGTTTAAGTTAATCAGGGATTCAAATGATAAGCTCACTTGACCATATGCATCCTACCTTGACCCTAGCCCCATTATAACCTATGGGAAGTCCTCTTGATATTTGTATGCATGCATGAAATAATTGTTGATTGTTAGATGAAAAACAAATCTTGGAAAGCATGATTAGGGGAGAATTGAGTGAATCAACCCCATACACTTGAGTGCATAGAGCGGATACACATCCGGCGAGGGTTCAATCGCTCAATTACATGTTTTCACCCATGATCATCTTTTCGTGCAAGTTTGTGAACTCTTTCAATGATTCAATCCAATTGTGGTTTGCTTTGATTGCTAATACCTTAGCTCTTGTGCTTGTATGTGTATTCTTGAAGATTGATTTATTGTGACTAAGCTATTGCATCATGTAGATAGGTTGTATATACATAGATTGCATTTAGTTAGTTGCATTGAATTAATGTTAATACCCTTTGCTTCTTCTTGATTTTAGCATGAGGACATGCTTAGTTTAAGTGTAACGACCCAACTTCTAGCATGTCTTGATCATACTAGAAATCGAATGTTACCAACTTATTTTTCCTTTTTGTATTATTAATTAATAAATATAAGCCTATACGTTGTTAAAACCCCGCGAATTTTACAAGTAAATTTTTTTTTAACAAGAATAATTTAAAGTCGCATACCTTCCATATATCAAGGGATAATTAAACATTCACATACATAAGACAAAAGATAACAGAATATGGAACAACACACTATAATATACATCATGTTACAGAAGTGGCTCAGTTATATAAGCATAGAGCTATGGTACAGCACCCCTAAGTCAGTGACTCATATAGTATATACATATATGTACATAAGACGCCCCAGGGCCTGGCCTGACCAAAAGCCCCTAAGCTGGCACCAAGGCTAGCCTAACTCTATGATATGCCTATTCCCTCTAATCATGCTAACAAAAGTGAGGGAGACACTCTAATGTACTGAAGTTATACTAGGCGTCTCAAAAAGTCTCCTCAATCCTGGCCTAGAGTACCTCACAGAAAATCACCGGGCGAATGGTGATGCTCGCCTGCTGGCGCCTCGCCTGGCTCATCGTCATCGCTGTCAGAGGAGATAACTATGAAGTTAGGATCTTCCTCTGGATCTTCTTCTTCCTCGTCCTCTTCTTCTGCCGGAGTGATAGCAGAGGAACCACTGCTGGCCACAGGAACCATGAAAAGATAGCTACCAAACAAAATACAGTCTGGAGAAGGAGGTGGCACCTCCATGATCTGATCATACTCATGTCCCTGCTGCTCATCAAAGACAGGAGGCTCGATCGGCTAAGGTAAAGGATGAAGCTCGGGTGGCAACACAGGAACACCCCACTCATCAAGGACAAAAGGTGCAGGAGGTGCCTCATGGATAAGCTGGGCAGGTATAAGCTCGTCACATAGAGAAGGTTCAGGTGGAGGAGGATGGTCAGGTGGAGGTGGCATCTGCTCCTCAGGATGAGGTATCCCAGGTCCGCCGGGGTGTAACCAAGATAAAGGAAAATCATAGGGTGCATTAGGATTAAAGTATGCTATCCTAATACTCGCCATGCACCGGGTTCTCGTGGATGTACGGTGGATCAATCTCGTAGAATAGGACTCCCGTGTCCATCTGTAGAGGTGTAAGGGGTAAGAACTGGGGAGTTCTTAGTAAGGTCGGGGTTTACAGTTAGGTTCATTTGTAATGTCCGTGGTCATAGGAGTATAAATAAATGTAGAGTAATATGTACATAACAGCAACATAAACTAACACATGAACAAGAGAGAAAATAGGAAGTAAATGCACATTCACACATTAGTATGCAATCACACAGTTATGCTCAAACAAACAAGGAATAGAACAAGAACACAAGAAGATTAGCAATAAATAATGCACAAACAAGTATGATGCATGTCTGTCCCTACTGCAGGTAATGAGCTCATTTGTCGGTTTCTACCTGTACCCGACGCAATCCGACCCTCCAAGTCAGATAAGGCCTTCCCAGAACTTAATCCCAGATTAAGTACCGCATACCCTCTACCAAGTACTCTCGACTTGCAGGGCTGGTATTTGCTCAAAACTCCTTGAATACACGTTTTCATGTTCTTCCAAAAACCAAAAACATTTTTTTTCAAAAGTTCATCAGATTTCTGCTTGATTTTCAGCTAGTTTTTCAATCTTTTCGAAAACCGATTTGAACCCGATTTTTATCAAACCAAAGATAAACTTTTCAGCCATCAAATACACATCAAATAAGCATCAAAAATCATGATTTCCATGGCTGGAATGTCACGTTTCCCAGCAGCACCAACAGCCACTTCAAATCCATCATAAACATGATTTTCAAGCATTAAACAACAAGATTCCATGATCAAACCCTCACACATACACCCAAAATCAAATCTCAAGAAACAAGATCTGATTTAACACTTCAAGAACAAAGCCAATCATTGATTAATTTACCAAACCTTACCTTCTTTGCTGCTGTCCGAGATTGCACCAAAAATAAGCTTCCAGAATCACTTTTACGCCTATTTTAACATCAAAAACAACTTTAGAATCTTATGAACCATGAAGGCTGAAGCTTCATGATGATGAAAAGAAGGTTTTCCTCACCTTAAGGTAACTAGAAATCACGTTTTCTTGGAGCTTTTGATGATTGAATAAGAGATCCTAAGAGAAAACATGAAGAAAACATCATTAACTTAAGGAACCACCATGGCCGAATCTTCAAGGAGGAGGAGTAGCCTTCATACCTTGATTTACTCCATGAAAAGTGACATAGAAATGAAGAGGAGGAAGAGGTGAACACTTTGGTAAGATTAGATTTTTGGTAGGGTTTCGGTTTGAGAAAGAACGGAGAAAGTAGCTCAGGTGTTCATGGAAACTTCGTGGTTTTCTTTCATGGTGTTCTAAGCTTTTCCAAGAACAAAAATGATAGCCAAGCTGTCCTAGGGAGGCCGTGGCTTTTGGATGATGATTATCCAAAAGTTACTTGTCAAAATATCTCAGAAATGGATAATTACTAAAGCTAGATGTATTAGAACTTAAGTAATTACACTATTAATGGATAAACATTAAGTTACTTAGTGTAAATGACACTAGTAACTGGATAATCATAAGAATAAAAGATATATGATGAAGCATTAGCAGTGCTAAGTTCATCTAAGAATGCCGGTATTATCCGTTACCGGTAGATTTCAAGCTCAGTTATTATATTACTAAACATAGATCAACATTAATCACAGTAGAAAAGATAATAATATAATATTTTGAATAAAATAATAATATATGAATATTATATTAATATAATTTTTCTCTCGAAATTTGTGACCGGCTCGTCACATAGAGACTAACCACAGAAATCAGAATTTTGAAATTCGGGCCCGAAGTGGCTCAAAAATGCAACTCTTCGCGACATGCCTACATAGATTAGGAGAGGTGTCCTGTGCAATCAAGCTGCTGACTCAGCAGCTTGATGACGCAGCACCTGTACAGTGGAGGTGCTTATATGCATAGAAATTCCTAAAAATTCTGTAAAAATTCCGTTTGATCCCGAAAAAGCGCCGTTTCTTCGGGGCTAGGCCGTTACATTAAGTGTGGGGAGATTTGATAAACCCCGATTTCGTGATTTATCTTATGCTTATTTTGGGGGATTTTATCACCTTTTTCCACATTTATTCAATGAAATAGCATGGTTTTGTAATTCTCCCTTGACTTTTGCTTAAATGTAAAAACATGCCTTTTAGGCCCTAAATTGGTAATTTTGATTCATTTTAATTTCATTCGATGCCTTGATATGTGTGTTGAGTGATTTTAGGTTTATAAGGTAAGTATTGGATGGAATGAATGAGTAGAAAAGTATACAAAGGGGAGAATGCATGAAGAAACAAAGATTGGGAATGCATCAAAGGACGCACGCGCGCACAAGGCCCGCACGCGCAAAAGTGGTCTCGACTATAGACGCGCACGTGTACGTGCCGCATCTGCGCAGATGGAAAAATTTGCCAATTGACGCACCCGCGCACATGGCGCGCATGCGCCAATACTCTTACCTGGCCCACTTAAAGGCAAAACGCTGGGGGCGATTTTTGAGCTGCCCAGGCCCAATTCCAACCTGTTTCTGAGTGTATTTCATGCAGAATTGAAGTCCAAGCAAAGGGGGAGCAATTAGCTTAGCCAACATGAGCCTTTAGTTAGTTTTCTAGAGAGAGAAGCTCCCTCTTCTCTCTAGAATTAGGTTAGGATTAGGTTAGATTATCTTAAATTCATGTTCAATTACTTGATCTCATCTTATTTCTTTTTTAATTTCTCATCTCTACATTTTGATTCTCTTAATTGTGATATTAATTTCTCATTTTGCTCTCTTTTGTAATGATGAACTCATGTTGAATTTGATTTACTTTTAATGCAATTTAATGTTTGATGTTTCTTTATTGTGGATTTGAGTTGTTGATCTTACTTTTCTTGCACTTAGTAGTTGTTAGATTTTATTATTCTTGCAATTTATGATGTTTACTTTTATTGCACTCTATGTGTTTGATGAAATGTTCTCTTTAGTTTTCGAGTAGTTTCGTCAACTCTTGGTCTAAGCCAAGGGAATTGGGTAGTCTTGAGTCATCGAGTATGATGGAATTGTTGATTTGAGAACCCATGGTGATCAATTTGATACCCATTGATGCTAACCCACTACTAAGTTAATTAGTAGGTAGGTTAGGACTTAAGGATTGATGTGATCAAATCTATTTGATGTACCTCAAACTTAGGAGTAGATTTTACGTACTTAGAGCTTTTGGGAAGTAGACTTAATAGGTTGGCCTCTCATGATTAACAATATTCGGTTTGTTGACAAGGATGGTGATCTCAATTACCCAAGTCTTAGCCAAGAGTTCTCTATTTTGCTTTCTTTACTTACTCACTTAATTTACTTTCTTGCCACCTCATGAACCAAAACCCCTGTTTTTAGCCCTTCATAGCCAATAACTAAGCACTACATTATTTCCTAGGGAGACGACCCGGAGTCCAAATACTTAGGTTAATTCTTATTTGGGGTTTGCTCTTTGTGACAACCTAAAAAAATTTAATTTGATTTGAGGATTAACTATTGGTTTGGACTATACTAACAACGGGATTATTTTGTGGAATTCCGAACCAGTGTAAATCCTCTCATCAATGTTCTTCCTCTGAAGAGATGAAGATATTGTTGAAGAGCAAGTTGCTCAGTATCTAGGAGTAATCATGAAGCTGAATGCCAAGCTATTTGGTAATGAGACTTGGGAGGATGAACCTCCATTGCTCATCAATAAACTGAATGCTTTGGAGCAACTGAAATTACCTCAGAAGAAACTGGATCCCGGAAAATTCTTATTACCTTGCATCATAGGCACCATGACCTTTAAGAAGGCTCTGTGTGACCTTGGTTCAAGTATAAACCTCATGCCACTCTTTGTAATGGAGAAACTTGGGATCTTTGAGGTACAACCTGCAAGAATCTCACTAGAGATGGCAGAAAATTCAAGGAAATAGGCTTATGGACATGTAGAGGATGTCTTAGTGAAGGTTGAAGGCTTTTACATCCCTACTGACTTCATAATCCTGCACACTGGGAAGGATGAGGATGAATCCATTATTCTTGGAAGACCCTTCCTAGCCACAACAAGAGCTGTGATTGATGTGGATAGAGGAGAGTTAGTCCTTCAAATAAATGAGGACTACCTTGTGTTTAAGGCTTAAGGATCTTCTTCTGTAACCATGGAGAGGAAGCATGAAAAGCTTCTCTCAATACAGAGTCAAACAGAGCCCCCACACTCAACTTCTAAGTTTGGTGTTGGGAGGCTATCATCAAGCTCTGAGTCTCTGTAAAGCTCTCTAAGAGCTCACTGTCAAGCTATTGACATTAAAGAAGCACTTGTTGGGAGGCAACCGAATGTTATTTAATTATATTTATTTATATTCCATTGTTATTTTATGTTTTCTTTAGGTTGATGATCATGTGAAGTCATAAAAACAGCTGCAGAATTTAAGCAAAATGAAAAACAACATCAAAAATAGCACACCCTGGAGGACAGACTTACTGGCATTTAAACGCCAGTAAGGATAGCAGAATGGGCGTTTAACGCCCTAGCATTCTGGGTATTAAACACCAGAATGGGCAACACTCTGGGTGTTTAACACCAGAAAATGGTGTCTGGCGTCTGGCTGGCATTAAACGCCAGAAATGGCAGACAGACTGGCGTTTAACGCCAGAAAAGGGTGTCTGACGGGCGTTAAACGCCAGAAAAGGTTGTCTGGCTAGCGTTAAACGCCAGAAAGGGGCAGCAGAATGGCGTTTAACGCCAGGAAAGGTAGCAGAGCTGGCGTTTAACGCCAGAATTGGCACACTAAGGGCGTTTGAACGCCAGAATTGTGCAGGGAGCAGAATTCCTTGACACCTCAGGATCTGTGGACCCCATAGGATCCCCACCTACCCCACCTCTTCTTCTCTCCTCTTCACACCTTTCCATAACACTCTTCCCCAAATACCCTTGACCAATCCCATCAATAACTCTTCCCCAAATACCCTTCACCTATTAAATTTTACCCTCTTCTCCATAATCTGTTCACCACTCGCATCCATCCATCATAAACCCCACCTACCTCACCATTAAAATTCAAACCATTTCCCTCCCAAACCCACCCATTCTCACACGGACTCCCTCTCTCCCCTATAAATACCCCTCCTCACTCCCTTCACTTTCACACATTATACACACTACTACCCCCCTTGGCCGAAACCACTAATACCCTCCATCTCATGCATTTCTTCTTCTTCTACTCCTTTCTTTCTTCTTTTGCTCGAAGACAAGCAAAACTTCTAAGTTTGGTGTGGGAAAAGCTCTGCTTTTTTTTTGTTTTTCCATAACCATCAATGGTACCTAAGGCCGGAGAAACCTTTAGAAAGAGGAAAGGGAAGGCAATTTCTTCCACCTCTGAGTCATGGGAGATGGAAAGATTCATCTCAAAGGTCCATCAAGACCACTTCTATGAAGTTGTGGCCAAGAAAAAGGTGATTCCCGAGGTCCCCTTCAAGCTCAAAAAGAGTGAATATCCGGAGATCCGACATGAGATTCAAAGAAGTGGTTGGAAAGCACTCACCAACCCCATTCAACAAGTCAAAATCTTAATGGTTCAAGAGTTCTATGCTAATGCATGGATCACTAAGAACCATGATCAAAGTGTGAACCTGAACCCAAAGAATTGGCTCACAATGGTTCGGGGGAATTACTTGGATATTAGTTCGGAAAATGTGAGGTTGGCATTTAACTTGCCAATGATGCAAGGAGATCCTCACCCTTTCACTAGAAGGGTCAACTTTGATCAAAGGTTGGACCAAGTCTTTAGGAACATTTGTGTGGAAGGAGCTCAATGGAAGAGAGACTCTAGAGGCAAGCTGGTTCAATTAAGAAGGCTTGACCTTAAACCCATGGCTAGGGGATGGTTGTAGTTCATCCAACGCTCTATCATTCCTACTAGCAACCAGTCTGAAGTAACAATAGACCGGGCTATCATGATCCATAGTATCATGAATGGAGAGGATGTAGAGGTTCATGAGATAATACCTCTAGAACTCTACAAGGTGGCGGACAAGCCCTCTACTTTGGCAAGGTTAGCCTTCCCGCATCTCATCTGTAACCTATACAATTCAGCTGGAATTGTCATAGAGGAAGACATCCTCATTGAAGGAGACAAGCCCATCACTAAGAAAAGGATGGAGCAAACAAGAGAGCCCACTCATGGACCTCAACAAGAGCATGAGGAAATTCCTCATCAAGAAATCCCTGAGATACCTCAAGGGATGCACTTTTCTCCACACAATTATTGGGAGCAAATCAACATCTCCTTAGGAGAACTAAGTTCTAACATGGGGCAACTAAGGATGGAGCACCAAGAGCACTCCATTATCCTCAATGAAATCAGAGAGGATCAAAGAGCCATGAGAGAGGAGCAACAAAGGCAAGGAAGAGACATAGAGGAGCTTAAGCACTCCATAAGATCTTCAAGAGGAAGAACTAGCCGCCATCACTAAGGTGGACCCATTCTTTAATTTCTTTGTTCTTATTTTTCTATTTTTCGAATTCTATGCTTTATGTTCTGCCTATGTTTGTGTCTTTATTACGTGATCATTAGTGTCTAGTGTCTATGTCTTAAAGCTATGAATGTCCTATGAATCCTTCACCTTTCTTAAATGAAAAATGTTTTTATTTGCAAAAGAACAAGAAGTGCATGATTTTGAATTCTATCTTGAAATTAGTTTAATTATTTTGATATGGTGGCAATACTTTTTGTTTTCTGAATGAATGCTTGAATAGTGCATATTTTTTATATTGTTATTTATGAATGCTAAAATTGTTGGCTCTTGAAAGTATAATGAAAAAAAGAGAAATGTTATTGATAATCTGAAAAATCATAAAATTGATTCTTGAAGCAAGAAAAAGCAGTGAAACAAAGGCTTGCGAAAAAATTAAAGAAAAAAGAAAAAAAAGAAAAAGAAAGAAAAATAAAAAACAAGCAAAAAAAGCCAATAGCCCTTTAAACCAAAAGGCAAGGGTAAAAAGGATCCAAGGCTTTGAGCATTAATGGATAGGAGGGCCCAAAGGAATAAAATCCTGGCCTAAGCGGCTAAATCTAGCTGTCCCTAACCATGTGCTTGTGGCGTGAAGGTGTCAAGTGAAAAGTTTGAGAATGAGCGGTTAAAGTCATGGTCCAAAGCAAAAAGAGTGTGCTTAAGAGCTCTGGGCACCTCTAACTGGGGACTCTAGCAAAGCTGAGTCACAATCTGAAAAGGTTCACCCAGTTCTGTGTCTATGGCATTTATGTATCCGGTGGTAATACTGGTGGTGCACGAAATTGTGATCCTTAACAACGGCGCCAAAAACTTGGTGCTTGGAACGTAATTCACACACTTTGTCACAACTTCGCACAACTAACCAGCAAGTGCACTGGGTCGTCCAAGTAATAAACCTTACGTGAGTAAGGGTCGATCCCACGGAGATTGTCGGCTTGAAGCAAGCTATGGTCACCTTGTAAATCTCAGTCAGGCGGATTCAAGTGGTTATTGAGTTTTAATAATTAAAAGATAAATAAAACATAAAATGGGATAGAGAGACTTATGTAATTCATTGGTGAGAATTTCAGATAAGCGTATAGAGATGCTTTCATTCCTCCTGAACCTCTGCTTTCCTGCTGTCTTCATCTAATCATTTCCACTCCTTTCTATGGCAAGCTTTGTGTAGGGCATCACCGTTGTCAATGGCTACTTCCCATCCTCTCAAGGAAAATGGTCCAAGATACGCTGTCACCGCACGGCTATTCATCTATCGGTTCTCGATCATAATGGAATGGGATTCAGTAATCCTTTTGCGTCTGTCACTATGCCCAGCACTCGCAAGTTTGAAGCTCGTCACAGCCATCCCTTCCCGGATCCTACTCGGAATACCACAGACAAGGTTTAGAGTTTCTGGACCTCAAGAATGGCCGCCAATAGTTCTAGCCTATACTACGAAGTCTCTGATCTCACGATCAGAAGGCTAAGAGATACACATTCAAGCTTGTTTGCATGTAGAACGGAAGTGTTTGTCAGGCACGCATTCATAAGTGAGAATGATTATGAGCGTCACATAATCATCACATTCATCATGTTCTTGAGTGAAAATGAATATCTTAGAGAATAAATAGGCTTGAATTGAATAGAAAAATAGTAGTACTTTGCATTAATTCATGAGGAACAGCAGAGCTCCACACCTTAATCTATGGTATGTAGAAACTCTACCGTTGAAAATACATAAGAATAAGGTGCAGGCATGGCCGAATGGCCAGCCCCCAAAACATAATCCAAGGATCAAAAGATAATCCAAAGATAAAACTAAAGATGTAAAAACAATAGTAAAAAGTCCTATTTATATTAAACTAGTTACTAGGGTTTACAGAAATGAGTAAATGATGCAGAAATCCACTTCCGAGCCCACTTGGTGTGTGCTTGGGCTAAGCATTGAAGCTTTCATGTGTAGAGGTCTTTCTTGGAGTTAAACGCCAGTTTGTAACCTATTTCTGGCGTTTAACTCTGCTTTGCAACCTGTTTCTGGCGTTTAACTCCAGAATAGGGCAGAAGGCTGGCATTAAACGCCAGTTTGCGTCATCTAAAATCGGGCAAAGTATAAAGTTATATATATTGCTGGAAAGCCCTGAATGTCTACTTTCCAACGCAATTGAGATCGTGGCGTTTGGATTCTTGTAGCTCCAGAAAATCCACTTTGAGTGCAGGGAGATTAGAATCCAATAGCATCTGGAGTCCTTCTTCAACCTCAGAATCTGATTTTTGCTCAAGTCCCTCAATTTCAGCCAGAAAATACCTGAAATCACAGAAGAACACACAAACTCATAGTAAATTCTAGAAATGTGATTTTTTATTTAAAAACTAATAAAAATATACTAAAAGCTAACTAAATCATACTGAAAACTATGTAAAAACAATGCCAAAAAGCGTATAAATTATCCGCTCATCACAACACCAAACTTAAATTGTTGCTTGTCCCCAAGAAACTGAAAATCAAATAGGATAAAAAGAAGAGAATATACTATAAATTCCAAAATATCAATGAAACTTAGCTCCAATCAGATGAGCGGGACTAGTAGCTTTTTGCCTCTTGAATAGTTTTGGCATCTCACTTTATCCCTTGAAGTTTAGAATGATTGGCATCTATAGGAACTTAGAATTCAGATAGTGTTATTGATTTTCCTAGTTCAGTAGGTTGATTCTCGAACACAGGTACTTTATGAGTCTTGGCCGTGGCCCTAAGCACTTTGTTTTCCAGTATTACCACCGGATACATATATGCCACAGACACATAACTGGGTGAACCTTTTCAGATTGTGACTCAGCTTTGCTAAAGTCCCCAATTAGAGGTGTCCAGGGTTCTTAAGCACACTCTTCTTTTGATTTGGACCTCGACTTTAACCGCTCAGTCTCAAGTTTTCACTTGACACCTTCACGCCACAAGCACATAGTTAGGGACAGCTTGGTTTAGCCGCTTAGGCCAGGATTTTATTCCTTTGGGCCCTCCTATCCACTGATGCTCAAAGCCTTGGATCCTTTTTATTACCCTTGCCTTTTGGTTTTAAGGGTTATTAGCTTTTTTCTCTTGCCTTTTGGTTTAAAGAGCTTTTGGCTTTTTCTTTTTTTTTCGCCATTTTTTTCTGCAAGCTTTGTTCTTCACTGCTTTTTCTTGCTTCAAGAATCATTTTTATGATTTTTCAGATTATCAAATAACATGTCTCCTTTTTTATCATTCTTTCAAGAGCCAACATATTTAACATTCATAAACAAAAATTTCAAAAGACATATGCACTGTTCAAGCATTCATTCAGAAAATAAAAAGTATTGTCACCATATCAAAAATAATTAAACTAGTTTCAAGGATGAATTCAAAACCATGTACTTCTTGTTCTTTTGTGTTTAGAACATTTTTCATTTAAGAGAAGTGATGGATTCATAGGACATTCATAACTTTAAGGCGTTGACACTTTAATACTAATAATCATGTAACAAGACACAAACATAAATGTAAAGCATAGTAAACGAAAAACAGGAAAATAAGAACAATGAGATTAAGGAACGGGTCCACCTTAGTGAGGGTGACGTCTTCCTCTTCTTGAAGAACCAATGGTGCTCTTGAGCTCCTCTATGTCTCTTTCTTGCCTTTGTTGCTCCTCTTTCATAGCTCTTTGATCTTCTCTAATCTCACGGGGGATGATGGAGTGCTCTTGGTGCTCCACCCTTAGTTGTCCCATGTTGGAACTTAATTCTCCTAGGAAAGTGTTGATTTTCTCCCAATAGTTTTGTGGAGGGAAGTGCATCCCCTAAGGCATCTCATGGATTTCATGGTGGGGGATTTCCTCATGCTCTTGTTGAGGTCCATGATCTCTTGTTTGCTCCATCCTTTTGTTGGTGATGGGCTTGTCCTCTTCAATGAGGATGTCTCCCTCTATGTCAATTCCAGCCAAATTGCAGAGGTGACAAATGAGGTGAGGAAAGGCTAACCTTGCCAAAATAGAGAATTTGTCAGCGACCTGATGACAAGTCATCTTAGCCTAGTTTCACTAGCCTTTTTCTTTTGTTTTCAATTAATTTTATGCACTTTCTTAAGCCATAAGCAAGCCAATTGGGTAGATTTCCATGTTTCCTTTGATTCAATCAACCATGTATGAATTCATGCACTTTCATGAGATTTTATACTATAATTGTCATATATTATGAAAAAAAACACAATCTCATGATTTGGGGCAAAGCTTTGATTGTTTTGATTGATTGATGATAGGTGAAAAGAGCTTTGAAGAAGGTTGAAGGAAGAAGGAAGGGCTAGGAGCAAGAGAGAACAAAAAGTTTGAGCCAAAATTTGCCTCAAACTTTAGCTCAAACTTTTAAAAGAGTTGAAAACATACCAGAGAAAAAAAGCTTGAGCTAAAGTTTGCCTCAAACTTTAGCTCAAACTTTTGGAAGAATTGAAAACCCTCCAGAGGAAAAAAAGCTTGAGCAAAAGTTTGCCTCAAACTTTAGCTCAAACTTTTGGGAGAAAAGCTTGAGCCAACGTTTGCCTCAAACTTTTTGGCAAACGTTGGCGCCACACTTGCACACCCTGGAGGAGAAAAGTTTGCACCAACGTTTGCCTCAAGCTTTTTGGCAAACGTTGGCGCCACACACATTTACAAGGGGGCCAACGTTTGAGCAAAAGTTTGACCTCAAACTTTGGCTCAAACGTTGGTAGCAGCAAGCTTAATCAATCTGGTATGCAAAGTTTGAGTAAAGGTTTGCCTCAAACTTTTACTCAAACTTTTACTCAAACTTTTATGATTTCAACCCGGTTCACAATGGATCTTTCTCCAACTCCAAGAGCAATCAACCAAGGCCTTTATCAACCCAATTCCATCAAGAGCAAAGGCCCAATTCAAGGTTTGAAGACCATTTGAAGAATGTGTATAAATAGCTTAGGATTTAAGTTTTAGGAGAGCTTTCTTGGGAGTTTTGTTGAGTTTTTTTGGAGAGCTTTTGGTTTTGAATTGTTTTGAGCTTTTGAGTTTCGGAAAGGAGAATTGAATTCTCTTCCTCTTAGTTTTCTTGTTTTCAATTTCAATTACACTTGTCTTGAGTCTTGGGTGTTGAGAATTGGGGAAATTCTGTCTCAATCTCACCTTGAGATCTCTTTCTGTTTCTTTTACTGCACCATTGGAGAATTGAGATTTACATTCAAGCTTTCTTCTGATTTGATCTTTAATTTCTTACAATTGAATTCTACATTTGGATCTAGGAAGGCATTGAGATCTAGACTCGGTTATCTAGTCTCTTGGGTCCTGAGATCTGGAGTTTGCATTTTAAATTCTCTGTTTAAAGCTTTTCAAGTTCATTTACATTTCCGTTTGAGATCCGGTTCAATTCAAGTCACTTTCTACTTGTCTAATTAATGAAATTTACTTTTCCTTGTTTAATTTCTGCAAATCCACTTCCCAATTCCCTTTACAATTCAAGCCATTTACATTTCTTTCACTTTAAGATTCTGCAATTTACATTTCTTGCAATCTAAGTTTCTGCAATTTACATTACTTGTTCTTTAAGATTCAGCTTGTTTACTTTCTTTGCTCTTTAATTTTCTGCAATCTACCCTTCTCCCTTTATATTTCAAGCAATTTAGTTTCTGCAATCATAAATCACCCAACCAATACTTGATTCGCTTGACTAAATCAACCACTAAACTAAAATTGCTCAATCCTTCAATCCCTGTGGGATCGAACTCACTCCCGTGAGTTTTATTACTTGATGCGACCCGGTGCACTTGCCGGTTAGATTTGTGTGTTTGGAATTCGTTTTCCGAAAATACACATCACCACCTTGTAGAGTTCTTGAGGTATAATCTCATGAACATCCACTTCTTCCCCAATCATGATACTATGGATCATGATGGCCCGGTCTATAGTAACTTCAGACCGGTTGCTAGTAGGAATGATTGAGCGTTGAATATACTCCAACCATCCTCTAGCTACTGGCTTAAGGTCCAGTCTTCTCAATTGAACCGGCTTGCCTCTTGAGTCAACTTTTCATTGAGCTTCTTCTACACATATGTCCATGAGGACTTGGTCCAACCTTTGATCAAAGTTGACCCTTCTAGTGTAGGGGCGTGCGTTTTCTTCCATCATTGGCAACTTGAACGCCAGCCTTATATTTTCCGGACTGAGATCTAAGTATTTCCCCCGAACCATGGTAAGCCAATGCTTTGGATTGGGGTTCACACTTTGATCATGGTTCCTAGTAATCCATGAGTTTGCATAGAACTCTTGAACCATTAAGATCCCGACTTGTTGAATGGGGTTGGTGAGAACTTCCCAACCTCTTCTTCGGATCTCATGTCGGATCTCCGGATACTCATTCTTTTTGAGCTTGAAAGGAACCTCAGAGATCACTTTCTTCTTGGCCACAACTTCATAGAAGTGGTCTTGATGGACCTTTGAGATGAATCTCTCCATCTCCCATGACTCAGAGGTGAAAGTAATTGCCTTTCCTTTCCTCTTTCTTGAGGTTTCTCTAGCCTTAGGTGCCATTAATGGTTATGGAAAAATCAAAAGCTATGCTTTTACCACACCAAACTTAAAATGTTTACTCGTCCCCGAGCAAAAGAAGAAAGAAAGAAGGAGAAGAAGAAGAAAAATGAAGGAGAGGGACAGAGGTGTGTATTCGGCCAAGGGGAAGAAGAAAGGGTTGTGTTGTACGAAAATGAAGAAGGAAAGAGGGGTTTATATAGGACTGGGGGAAGGTTTAGGGTTTGGCCATTAGGGTTGGGTTTGGGAGGGAGAATAGTTTAAATTTTGGAGGTAGGTGGGGTTTTTGGGGAAGAAAGGATGGATGTGAGTGGTGAAGAGGTGATGGGGAAGAGTGATTGAGGTGATTGGTGAAGGGTATTTGTGAAAGAGAGTTATGAAAAGGTGTGACGAGGAGAGAAAAAAATGTGGGGATCTTGTGGGGTCCACAAATCCTGAGGAGATCCTGTGGGGTCCACAGATCTTGTGGGGTCAAGGACTTAACATCCCTGCTCCAATTAGGCGTGTAAAACGCCCTTAGCATGCATGTCTGGCGTTAAACGCCAGCTTGCTGCTTGTTTTTGGCGTTAAACACCCAAAAGTAGCCTGTTTCTGGCGTTTAACGCCACTTCCATGCTCTGTTCTGGCGTTAAACGCTAGTCTGGTGCTTGTTTCTGGCGTTTAACGCCATCTTGATGCTTGTTTCTGGCGTTAAACGCCAGTTTAATGCTTCTTACTGGCATTTAAACGCCAGTAAGTTCTTCCTCCAGGGTGAGCTATTTTTAAAGCTGTTTTTCATTCTGCTTTGGATTTTTCAGTAGTTTTTGTGACTTCACATGATCATCAACCTAAAGAAAACATAAAATAGAAATGGAAAATAATTAAATATAATTAAATAACATTGGGTTGCCTCCCAACAAGCACTTCTTTAATGTCAATAGCTTGACAGTGAGCTCTCATGGAGCCTCACAGATGTTAATAGCATTGTTGGGACCTCCCAACACCAAACTTAGAGTTTGAATATGGAGGTTCAACACCAAACTTAGAGTTTGGTTGTGGCCTCCCAACACCAAACTTAAAGTTTGACTGTGGGGGCTTTGGTTGACTCTGCAGTGAGAGAAGCTTTTCATGCTTCCTCTCCATGGTTACAGAAGGAGATCCTTGAGTTTTAAACACAAGGCTGTCCTCATTCAGTTGAAAGACCGATTCTCCTCTATCCACATCAATTACAGCTCTTGCTGTGGCTAGGAAGGGTCTTCCAAGGATGATGGATTCATCCTCATCCTTCCCAGTGTCTAGGATTATGAAATCAGCAGGGATGCAAAGGCCTTCAACCTTTACTAACACGTCCTCTACTAGTCCATAAGCCTGTTTTCTTGAGTTGTCTGCCATTTCTAATGAGATTTTGGCAGCTTGCACCTCAAAGATCCCAAGTTTCTCCATTACAGAGAGTGGCATTAAGTTTATTCCTGACCCCAAGTCACACTGAGCCTTCTCAAAGGTCATGGTGCCTATGTTACAGGGAATTAGGAATTTACCAGGATCCTATTACATTTGAGGTAATTTATGCCTATCCAATGCATTCAGTTCATTGGTGAGTAAGGGAGGTTCTTCTTCCCAAGTCTCATTACCAAATAATTTGGCATTCAGCTTCATGATTGCACTAAGGTACTTAGCAACTTGCTCTTCAGTAATGTCTTCATCCTCTTCAGAGGAAGAATACTCATCAGAGCTCATGAAGGGCAGAAGGAGGGTCAATGGAATCTCTATGGTCTCTAGATGATAAAGTGGCCTTAGATAGATCAGAGACTATATTTTCTAAGCTAGATGGATTCTGCTCAGAATTCTTTGTCTGTTGCTGAGTGGATGATTGAAAAGGCTCGCTATTGCTAAACCTGTTTCTTCCACCATTATTAAAGCCTTGTTGAGGCTTTTGTTGATCCTTCCATGAGAAATTTGGATGATTTCTCTATGAGGGGTTATAGGTATTCCCATAGGGTTCCCCCATGTAATTCACCTCTGCTATTGCAGGGTTCTCAGGATCATAAGCTTCTTCTTCAGAAGAAGCCTCTTGAGTACTGTTGGATGCAGCTTGCAATCCATTCAGACTCTGAGAAATCATATTGACTTGCTGAGTTAATATTTTATTCTGAGCCAATATGGTATTCAGAGTATCAATTTCAAGAACTCCCTTCCTCTGAGGCGTCCCATTACTTACAGTATTCCTTTCAGAAGTGTACATGAACTGGTTATTTGCAACCATGTCAATGAGTTCTTGAGCTTCTACAGGCATTTTCTTTAGTTGAATGGACCCACCTGCAGAATGGTCCAATGATATCTTTGATAATTCAGACAGACCATCATAGAATATATCCAAGATGGTCCATTCTGAAAGCATGTCAGAAGGACACTTTTTGGTCAGTTGCTTATATCTCTCTGATGCCAAGGCATCATAGGCTAGTTTCACTAGCATTTTTCTGTTAGTTTTAGTTGTTTTATGCATTTTCTTGAGCTTAAAGTAACCAAAAATGGTTAAATGAAGAACAAAGTAATGAACCATCCAAACAATATGATTTTGATGCAAATTCCATGAGTTTTAGTTATATTACTTAAATGCTATGAATGAAAGATTTCTCATGAAATTTTGCAAGACTTTGATGCCCAAGCTTCATAGAGGGATTCACCTTCTTTCTGTTTGAAGGTTTGAACATCCACTCTAAGCTTGCTAAGCTTTTGAGGAGGAAAGAACTTGGCTAAGAAAGCCGTGACCAGCTTATCCCAAGAGTTCAGGCTATCTTTAGGTTGAGAGTCCAACCATATTCTAGCTTTGTCTCTTATAACAAACGGGAAAAGCATAAGCCTGTAGACCTCAGAGTCAACCCCATTGGTCTTAACAGTATCACAGATCTACAAGAATTCAGTTAAGAACTGAAACGGATCTTCTGATGGAAGTCCATGAGACTTGCAGTTCTGTTGCATCAGAGAAACTAATTGAGGCTTTAGCTCAAAATTATTTGCTCCAATGGCAGGGATTGAGATGCTTCTTCCATGTAAATTGGAATTCGGTGCAGTAAAGTTACCACGCATCTTCCTTGCATTGTTATTATTTTCGGCCATGTTTCCTTCTTTTTCAAAAATATCTGTCAGATTTTCTCCAGAGAGTTGTGCTTTAGCTTCCCTTAGCTTCCTCTTCAGAGTCCTTTCAGGTTCAGGATCAGCTTCAACAAGAATGTTCTTATCCTTATTCCTGCTCATATGAAAAAAAAGAAAACACAAACGAAAATATGGAATCCTCTATGTCACAGTATAGAGATTCCTTTATGTGAGTAGAAGAAGAGGAGAATAGAAGAAGGAGAAGAGAAAAATTCAAAAATTAATTAAAATAAAATAAAAATATTTTTGATTTTATTTTAAAATTAAAGTTAGAATTCAAAATTTTTTTTTAAAAAAAGAAAATTAAAATTAAATTAAATTAAAATTTAAAATAATTAGTTAATTAAAATGGAATTTTGAAAAAGAGGAAGGTGATTTTTGAAAATTAGAGAGATAATTAGTTAGGTAGTTTTGAAAAAGATAAGAATCAAACAAAAAGATAGGATTAATTGAAAAAGATTTGAAAATCAATTTTTAAAAAGATGAGAAGTTAGAAAAGATTTTGAAATTGATTTTGAAAAAGATGTGATTGAAACTTATTTTGAAAAAGATTTGAAAAGAAATTTAAAAAGATTTGATTTTGAAAATTAAAGTTGATTACTTGACTAACAGGAAACAAAAAGATATGATTTTAAATTTTAAAGATTGAACCTTTCTTACTAGGCAAGTAACAAACTTAAAATTTTTTGAATCAATCACATTAATTGTTAGTAAAGATTTTGAAACTATGAACAAGATAAGAAAAAGATTTTTGAAAATAAATTTGAAATTTTCAAAAATCATAAAGGAAAAATGAAAAAGATTTGATTTTTGAAAAGATTTGAAAAAGATAGAATTTTTAAATTGAAAATTTGATTTGACTCATAAGAAACAACTAAATTTAAAAACTTTTTGACTAAATCAAACCAAATTTTCAAAAATTTATGAGAGAATAAGGGAAAGATATTTTTTTGATTTTTGAATTTTAATGATGAGAGAGAGAAACATCAAAAAGACTCAATGCATGAAAATTTTGGATTAAAACAAATGATACATGCAAGAACAATATGAATGTCAAGATGAACACCAAGAACACTTTGAAGATCATGATGAACATCAAGAACTTATTTTTGAAAAATCTTCAAGAAAAGAAACATGCAAGACACCTAACTTAGAAATTTTTAATTTTTAGACACTATGAATGCAAGAATGCATATGAAAAACAAGATGCAACATACAACAAGAAAATATGAAGATTAAACAAGAGGATTCATTAAGAACAAGTTGAAGATCATGAAGAATGCAATGCATGGATTTTCAAAAAATGCAAGAAAGAGATAAACATGCAATTGACACCAAACTTACAAACTGACACAAGACTTAAACAAGAAACATCAAATTATTTTTTATTTTATGATTTTATTAAAATTTTTGGTATTTTTTCAAAAATTATTTGGAAAAAGCAAAATAAGGATTTCAAAATTTTTAATAGAAATTCCAGGAATCTTGCAATGTTAGTCTAAAGCTCCAGTCCAAGAATTAGACATGGCTTACTAGCCAGCCAAACTTTCAGTGAAAGCTCCGGTCCAAAACACTAGATATGGCCAATGGCCAGCCAAGCTTTAGCAGATACAAATCAGACATACAACAGCTGATACTTCATTTAACTTGCTTCTGTGCTGATGAGTGGAAGCCTCGGTCCAAAAGAATTAGACATGGCTTTACAGCCAACCAGGCTTCAATATGTTTCATGAAACTCTAGAATTCCTTCTTAAAAATTCTGAAGAACATAAAACAATTTATTTTTAAAATTTTTTTTTTCGAAATTAAAAACAATAAAAACAAAAACTTAAAATTAAAATAAAATTACCTAATATGAGCAACAAGATGAACCGTTAGTTGTCCAAACTCGAACGATCCCCGGCAACGGCGCCAAAAACTTGGTGTTGTTGACGGACCAAAAACTTGGCACTTTTGTCGCCGGAAACAAATGCGAAATTGTTGTTCGTTCCCTCCCCGGCAATGACGCCAAAAACTTGGTGCACGAAATTGTGATCCTTAACAACGGCGCCAAAAACTTGGTGCTCGGAATGTAATTCACACACTTTGTCACAACTTCGCACAACTAACCAGCAAGTGCACTGGGTCGTCCAAGTAATAAACCTTACGTGAGTAAGGGTCGATCCTACGGAGATTGTCGGCTTGAAGCAAGCTATGGTCACCTTGTAAATCTCAGTCAGGCGGATTCAAGTGGTTATAGAGTTTTAATAATTAAAAGATAAATAAAACGTAAAATGGGATAGAGAGACTTATGTAATTCATTGGTGAGAATTTCAGATAAGCGTATAGAGATGCTTTCATTCCTCCTGAACCTTTGCTTTCCTGCTGTCTTCATCCAATCATTCCCACTCTTTTCTATGGCAAACTTTGTGTAAGGCATCACCGTTGTCAATGGCTACTTCCCACCCTTTCAAGGAAAATGGTCCAAGATACGCTGTCACCGCACGGCTATTCATCTATCGGTTCCCGATCATAATGGAATAGGATTCAATAATCCTTTTGCGTCTGTCACTACGCCCAGCAGTCATGAGTTTGAAGCTCGTCACAACCATCCCTTCCCGGATCCTACTCGGAATACCACAGACAAGGTTTAGACTTTCCGGACCTCAAGAATGGCCGCCAATAGTTGTAGCCTATACCATGAAGACTTTGATCTCACAATCAGAAGGCTAAGAGATACACATTCAAGCTTGTTTGCATGTAGAACGGAAGTGTTTGTCAGGCACGCGTTCATAAGTGAGAATTATGATGAGCGTCATATAATCATCACATTCATCATGTTCTTGAGTGCGAATGAATATCTTAGAGAAGAAGTAGGCTTGAATTGAATAGAAAAACAGTAGTACTTTGCATTAATTCATGAGGAACAGCAGAGCTCCACACCTTGATCTATGGTGTGTAGAAACTCTACCGTTGAAAATACATAAGAATAAGGTCCAGGCATGGCCGAATGGCCAGCCCCAAAACGTAATCCAAGGATCAAAAGATAATCAAAGATAAAACTAAAGATGTAAAAACAATTGTAAAAAGTTCTATTTATACTAAACTAGTTACTAGGGTTTACAGAAATGAGTAAATGATGCAGAAATCCACTTCTGGGCCCACTTGGTGTGTGCTTGGGCTGAGCATTGAAGCGTTCATGTGTAGAGGTCTTTCTTGGAGTTAAACGCCAGTTTGTAACATGTTTCTGGCGTTTAACTCTGCTTTACAACCTGTTTCTGGCGTTTAACTCCAGAATAGGGCAGAAGGCTGGCGTTAAATGCCAGTTTGCGTCATCTAAACTCGGGCAAAGTATGGACTATTATATATTGCGAGAAAGCTCTGGATGTCTACTTTCCGACGCAATTGAGAGCGCGCCATTTGGACTTCTGTAGATCCAGAAAATCCACTTTGAGTTCAGGGAGGTCAGAATCCAACAGCATCTGCAGTCCTTCTTCAACCTCAGAATCTAATTTTTGCTCAAGTCCCTCAATTTTAGCCAGAAAATATCTGAAATCATAGAAAAACACAAAAACTCATAGTAAAGTCCAGGAATCTGATTTTTTATTTAAAAACTAATAAAAATATACTAAAAACTATCTAAATCATACTGAAAACTATGTAAAAATAATGCCAAAAAGCGTATAAATTATCCGCTCATCAACTGGAAAACAAATGCTTAGGGTCACGGCCAACACTCATAAAGTAGCTGTGTTCAAGAATCAACATACTGAACTAGGAGAACCAATAACACTATCTGAATTCTGAGTTCCTGATGGACCCCGTGGACTATGTTGGTATAGAATTTCTCAATAAAATCCCGTTGCAAGTATAGCTCTTCCCAACAACAATCCTCGAGTATCAAATTTAGAAGGGAATTTAGTTGTCACAAGTTCAACCCCAATAAAAGTAACCGAAGTATTCAAACCTCAGGTCGTCTTACAAGGAATGGGCAAACATGTCCTTCAACATTGGTTAGAAGTCCAGGGTTGCAAATCATGAGCAAGAAATTAAACTAGGAATCTTAACAAGCAAGTAATCTTGGAATGCATGAAACTAATTCAAACAACTAGAGCAAATTGTAAATAATTCCAAACTCATAAAATAACATCCAATGTAATTCTATTCTAAACTAAACAAGTAACTATAACTAAGACAAAATAATCATGATTTTTGGGTTTTTAAATATGAATGATAAAAACAACTCTTGGCTAAGCATGGGAATTGGGGTCACCATCCTTGTCTAATAACCATATCTTGACAATTATGAGGAACCAAACTCATTAAGTTTACTTCTATACTTGAAGTATGTTAAATGGTTTGGTCAACATCAACCCATAAGGTCCAACCTAACTACCAATTAACTTGATAGTAGGCTAGTGTCAATAGCTATCAAATTGACCACTAAGGGTTCCCAAATTATCAAATCCATTAGACCCAATGACTCAAGCTTACCCGATTCCCTTAGCCTAAGAAAAGAGTAAAGAGAACTACTCCATAATCAAAGGAAACATTTCATCAAACACATGGTAAGCATTAATAAAAGACCTATTTAAATTGCAATTAAATTGGAAACATAAAACTAACACAAGATCTAAACAAAATTATACTAGAGAATTCAAATTAAACAATTAAAACTAGTAATTAACAAGATTCAATTCAAAATTCAACAAGGGAAGATAAAATTAAGGATAGATCTAGAGAGGAACAAGAGTTTCTCTCTCTAGAAGAACAAAGAACCAAAACTAGCTAAAATTATGTCTAAGTGTAAAATGATTGATTCCCCCTTTCCCCCTAGCAACCTTGGGTCTTTTCCATATAGAAACAGCTTGAATTTGGGCCTGATGAGCCTCAAAAATCGCCAGGCATGATTTCCTTTAATGAGGTCACGTGCAGCTTTCTGCGCGTGCGCGCCATGCATGCATGCACGCCGATTGCTTTTGTGATCCACGCGTGCGCGCCATGTGCGCATGCGCGTTGATGGAATTCCTCTGATCCACGCGGATGCATCCATCCTTTTGTGCCACTTCCAGCTATCGACATCCACGCGTGTGCGTGAAGTGCGCGTGCGCGCCCATTCTGAAGTTCCTAAAATCCAAGTCTTCGTGTTCCTCCCTTTTGTGCATGCTTTCTTTCTCTCTTCTAGGCCATCCTTACCCTATAAATCCTGAAATCACTCAACAAGTACATCACGGCATCAAATGACAATAAAAGAGGATCAAAATATAGCAATTCTAAGGCAAAATAATTATGTTTTTCATCATGGAGCAATATTAGGAAGGGAACACAAAACCATGCATATCTTGTAAATAAGTGTGAGAAATATTTGCAAAAACCCCCAAATTCTACACAATATAAACCACAAAATTGGGGTTTATCAAATCTTCCCACACTTAAACCAAGCATGTCCTCATGCTTTAAATAAAAAGACCAAAGATCATGGTAAAAAAGGGTTTATGAAATGCAAATTTCCTAAATAAATGCATGCAACTAATGTAGAATCATCCATCTACTTGATCAAGGGTAAATCTATCCTCCAAGAACACATATGAGCATATGGGGTGAAAGTGATATATAGTTCATGAATCCTACCAATTTGAACATCAACATGAAATGCATATAACTTGCTGGATGAACGCTTGTGAAAGCCGGGAACAAGGTGTTGAGCATCGAACCCTCATCGGAAGTGTATCCGCTCTATTCGCTCGAGTGTATAGGGTTCGTCACTCAATCCTCTCCTAATCATGCTTTCCAAGATCTGTCTTTCATCTAACAGTCAACAATTACTTAATGCATGCTTACAAGTATCATGAGGTCTTATTCATGGGTTGTAATGGGGCTAGGGTGGAGGTAAGGATGTAGATGGTCAAGTGAGCTTAAAATTTGAGTCCTTGATTAACCTAAGATCCCACTAGACACATAAAACAACCTATACAACTGTAATACAATACCTAGCTACCCATGGGTTTCACTTTTTGCATACTCAGGCATTCTTTCCAATTCACATCCCATATGTATTGTTATTATTACTTTGTCTTGGGGTATTTTTGTCCCTTTCCATTGCTTTCCCATTTTCTATTTTTGTTTCTTCTATATATATATATATATATATATATATATTTTATTTCTTTTTTTCACATTCTCATATATACACAAAAAAAATTTTCTTCTTTTTGATCCCTTTTTTATTGGGGTTTCATGTACAAAAGTTCCAATGCATATGGCTCAATCATTCAATACATGAGTATGTTCCCACTTCCCAAAATTTTAAAATTCAATTACAAATACACACCTTTATATCTACCCAAGTTCTCAAGTACACCCTCCCATTTGAATGACACACACCCTAACTTATCCAAGTTAATCAAGGATCCAAATCTAGGGACATCGATTGTTTTTCACTTAGGGTTGTTGATGTGCTCTATTTAGAACAAAAAGGGTTTATCATGGGCTCAAAATTGGTTAACAATGGTAGATAAAAGGGTTAAGGCCGTTTGGGAAAAGTGACTATTGAAATGATGGCCTCAATCATGTAAATGCATTCATACACAAAGTAATGGACATATAGAATCAGACAAAGCAAGGATTATAATCATAGAGAGAGAATAATGTACACAAGAATGGGAAATCGTGGTTAGAAGATGTAACCACACAATAGGCTCAAAACTCACATGCTTGTGTTCTTAGCTCAATCACTATGTTCCAAAATACATTCTCGAAGCAAGTTTACCCAAAAAATTTTTTTTTTCAAAATTGGTAGGGTGCCCCGAAATTAGGGTGCCCTAAAATTACAGTTTCTTGGAGAAGAAGTCATTATTTTGACCAAGTAACTCTATAGGAACTAACTATCATGCACGGGGTATTCACAAGCAAAACTAACTACACATGCAATGTACTAACTACTAAGCAAAAGATAAATCCATGGGTGTTGAAAGGATGAGATTGTTACCCATGGAGATCGGTCGAACGACCTTCCCACACTTAGAATTTAGCATGGTCCTCCGTGCTACCAACAATGCGCAAAGGACGGTCGGGACCGGAACCTTCACTATCCCCTCCATCAGAGTTTCCATCACTTGGGTTTGAGGTGGATGTGAATATTTCGGGTTCCTCCATGCTAGGGGTAACACAACGCAGAAGCTTCTTGATGTAAGTGTATCGGCGTTGGTTGCACCGCTCATATCTATCAATCTTCCAGTGTAGATCTTCTATCCTTTGATGTATGGATCTTTGCCGTGATGGTAATGATGAGGTGGAAGGAATAGTAGATGGAAGGGCTATGTCAAGGCTTGGGTTGTTCGTGGTAAGATGTAAGTATTTTCCGCTTGGGACCACATCACCCTTAGCCGGAATTATAGCCTTCGTGTCTATATCTTCCCAAGGAACACCTGCAGCAGCAACTAAATCAGATACCAGTGCTAGAAATGGCAAATTGCCCCAGGCGTGGACTTGTCCCATCGCTTTCCTGACAAGAGGTAGAATGTTCACCGGTCTCTCAGTGAGAATACACCAAACAAGCAAAGCGAGTTCCGCCGTGAAGGACAATTTATGGGTGCTAGGTAACACATAGTGGGATAGGATCTGGGCCCAAGCTCTTGCTTCTACAGTGAGGAAACGTGCGTCAATGCACTTGGGCCTCATCCTGAATCGACCATGGGTCCAAAATGTCTCTGGTTCAGCAATGACTCGAACGATTGAGTCCCAATCAAATCCAAACTTTTCTCGCTGATGTAAGACCTCTTGGTAGCCATCCATGTCACTTGGTACTGGTAAGACATTAAGCGCATGCTGAATAGCCTCTTCTGAAACTGAGACTTGCTTCCGGCGCACGTATACCGATTGAAGAGAGGGAAGATGGTAGTTAGTGTAGAACTCTACCACCCATGAGAGGTTGACCTCTTGTGGTCTTCTCAGAAGGAACTCCCATCCTCGCCGTTCAATGCGGGGTAAAATACACGGAGCAACCTTGTCTGGCAGAGCGAATAGATGCTCAGCATGATAGTTCCTCTCAACCATGGCGGGGAACACAAGTTCACAGAAGCGGTTAGGGAACTTTGAAGAATCCCTTGCCAGTTTGCTCTTCTCGTTCTCATCAATAGGAGTGGATGCCTTTGCCTTCTTAGATAGGGGTTTAGCTCCTAATGAAGAGTGTGCCTTAGAGTTTGACCTTTGGGGTGCCCTCTTTGCGGCCGGTTTTGTTGAAGCTTTCTCCTTGCCTCTCTTGGTGGCATNAAAGAAATATTGCGACAAAGTAATCATAGAGACATGGGTCACAACACTTGGCATGGGATGCAAGAGGGAGTGAAGCATGCAAAATGGCATGGGAAAAATAATCTCAAGCATCCGTAACAAAGAGCAAGTCAAGTTCAATGCGTATCTAATTAGCAAGTAAGAAGCAAAGTGGACTCAATGCACTTAAAAGACAACAAGTAAGTGAGGCGGAAGCACCAAATTGAGGATACATGATTAAAATAAACCAAAATGGCATTCGTGCATTTCCTCGAACACTTGGTGTGCAATTATCAAGCAATGTGCAATCATGAGATACTCAACCAATTTGAATTCCAAAATGAAAGAACAATCATCACATAACATCACTTACGTGACAAAGACAATGAGAGACAACAAGAAGATCTATTAAAGCAAATTAAAACTCAAATCCAACATCCATGGAAAAACAAGAAAAAGGAAAAGTAAGCAAACAAAAAAAAGCAAGTAGTATAATCATGTAACTGAAAGAGAAAATAAGTAAATAAACAAGAAAAATCTAAATAGAAGAAGAGATTATGCAAAGAAAGGATTAGATGGGATATGGAAGAAGTAGAACCTTGAAAAGTGTAGAAGAACAAGGTAGGATTTTCTTTTGTGAAGATGAAAAAGAGATAGAAGAGATGTAGGACCACCAGAAGCGGTGGTGGTTGCCGGTAAGTAACCAGAGATGGTGGTGGTGGATTGTGGAAGAAGAAGAGAAGAGAGGTGATGGAGTAGGAAGAAGAGGGAAATAAGAAAGAGAGTTGGAAGAGGAATAGAACAGGGCGCGCCAGTTTTAAAACTGATTCGCGCAATCGGCGCGCGCGCACGGTGCGCTGGCGCGTCGGTTAGGGTCGGGCAAGGGATGCGTACACGTCAATGGCACTAACGCGCGAGTATAGCTGTGCCCCTAGCATAGGATTGGCACAAAGGTGGCCTAAGTCTCGGGTAATTTCTACCAGAGTTGGCATACAGCACAGGCGCGCGGACGCGCACAGTGCGCGGACGCGTGCCTGAGTGGATTGGTGACCGGCGCAGACGTGCGCAGTACGCGGACGCGTTGGTGTGGGCACGGGCTAGGCAGAAGTGTGGCACAACTCTTTGGTTTTTGTACCAGGGAGTTTATGTAGCACCATCGGTGCGCGCGCGCACAATGCGCTTGCGCGTCGATGGCCAAATTTGCAAGGGCGCGCGCGGCACGTACGCTGACGCGTGGGTGCCTAGCACGAAATAGGCACAAAGTGGGCATGACTCTCGGGTTTTTGGCCCAGTAGTATGAAATTCACCACTGGCGCGTGCGCACAGGGCGCTTACGCACGGATGTGCGTTTTCCTTGCTTTTTTTATACAACATAGGGAAAAGCTATTCTAACACATTCTTGGCAGGTGGTTAAGCTAGGAGGCAAGAAAACACTTATAAATTCATGCACCATTCAAAACATAGCATTCTCTTCACTTCAACAATTTATCCATACCAAAATGAGGAAATCTATATGAACATCCTAATTATCCAACAACATCAACAAAACTAGCAATCCTATGCAATCAACAACATCAAGAAATCATAAATTCACAAGAATTTAAAGCTATAAACAAGAAGGTATACACAAGGAAGATCTTACCACGGTGGGGTGCCTCCCACCAAGCACTTTTCTTTAACGTCCTTAAGTTGGACGCTCAGTCGCTTAAGCTTCTCCTCCTCTAGGTGCATCCATTAGCATGAACACCTCTAGCTCTTTTGGGAGCTTGTAGCCATGGTACTTCTTCTCTCTATGTCAATTCACCTTGAAATTTGCTTCACTTTTAGGATCAAATAATTCCACCACTCCATAGGGCTTTATCTCCTTCACCTTGAAAGATCCTTCCCATCTAGAACGGAGCTTGCCAGGCATGAATCTAAGCCTCGAGTTGTAGAGGAGGACCTCATCACCTTCTTGAAAGTCCTTCTTCCGGATGTGATGATCATGAAATGCCTTAGTCTTTTCCTTGTAAATACAGGAATTCTCATATGCTTCGCTCTTCAAACACTCGAGCTCCTCTAGCTGTAATTTCTTGGCCACTCCCGCCGTGGTTGGATCCATGTTGCACTGCTTTACCGCCCAATAGGCTTTATGCTCGATTTCCACTGGAAGGTGGCATGCCTTACCATAGACGATCTGGAAGGGACTCATCCCTAACGGAGTCTTGTAGGCCGTCCTATACGCCCAGAGTGCATCTCCTAACCAGAAGCTCCAATCCTTCCTTTGTGGATTGACCACTTTCTCCAAGATTATCTTGATTTCCCGGTTGGAAACTTCCGCTTGTCCATTGGTTTGCGGATGATAAGCAGTGGAAACCTTATGCAATATCCCATAGCGCTTGAGCATTGCCTCTACATTCCTGTTACAAAAGTGGGATCCTTGGTCGCTCACGATTTCTCGTGGCAACCCATATCAGCATACAATGTGATTTCTAATAAAAGAAACAACGGTATTGGCGTCATCAAGGCGGGTAGGTATTGCTTTTACCTACTTTGACACGTAGTCAACCGCTAACAAAATATATAGAAACCCACTTGAGTTGGGAAACGGTTCCATAAAGTCAATGCCTCATACATCAAATATCTCACAGAACAACATAGGTTGCTGAGGCATCTCATCCCTTTGGAACGTGTTTCCCGACTTCTGAAACTGATGGTAAGACACACAGAACCGGTTAGCATCCTTGAATAAGGTTGGCCACCAGAATCCACAATCCAACACCTTTTTAGCTGTCCTTTGTGGGCCAAAATGGACACCACATTCAGACGAATGGCAAGCTTCAAGAATGGGTTGAATTTCAGATTCCTGCACACATCTTCGAATTACTTGGTCCACGCCCATCTTCCACAAGTGAGAGTCATCCCAAATGTAGTATTTGGAATCACTCCTCAACTTGTCCCTTTGGTTTTTAGAAAAGTTGGGAGGGAAGATTTTCGCAACCAAGTAGTTCGTCATTGGGGCAAACCAAGGAAAGCTATCCGACACGTCATGCAAACTATCCAATGGGAATGAGTCATTGATCAAAAATAGGTCAAATTTTAAATTCTCAAGGTGGCTTAAATGATCCGCAACCAAGTTTTGAAACCCACTCCGGTCCCTAATCTCAATGTCGAATTCTTGCAAAAGCAAGATCCAACGTATGAGTCTAGGCTTTGACTCATTCTTTGTCAATAAGTACTTTAAAGCTGCATGATCCGTGTATACCACTATCTGGACCCTAGCAAATAAGATCGGAATTTATCTAAAGCATGAACAATAGCTAGGAGTTCCTTTTCCGTAGTGGTATAGTTAGATTGTGCTGCATCTACTATTTTAGAATAGTAAGCAATGACATAAGGGAGTTTACCATCGCACTATGCAAGAGCGGCACTTACAGCATGGTTTGACGCATCGCACATTATCTCGAATGGCAACATCCAGTTGGGGCCTCGTACAATCGGTACCGTGGTAAGAACTCTCCTTAGCTCTTCAAATACTTTCACACATGTACTGTCAAACTCAAAGTCCACATCTTTTTGGAGTAGGCGCAACAATGGCAAAGCAATCTTGTTAAAATCTTTGATAAAGCGCCTATAGAATCCTGCATGTCCCAAAAACGAGCGGACCTCCCTCATAGATGAGGGGTGAGGTAAAGTGGTAATAATATCGACCTTGGCCGGGTCTACAGAAATGCCTTCACTAGATACTACATGTCCTAACATTATACCTTGTCTTACCATAAAGTGATATTTCTCAAAATTTAAGATAAGGTTAGTGTCAACACATCTAGCTAAGACCTTGGCCAAGTTCTCTAAGCAACAATCAAATGAAGTTCCATAAACACTGAAGTCATCCATAAAGACTTCCAGAAAATTCTCCATTAGATCCGAAAAGACACTGGTCATACACCGTTGAAAAGTAGCAGGTGCATTGCATAGTCCAAATGGCATCCTTTTGTAGGCAAAGGTGCCAAAAGGGCAAGTGAATATGGTCTTTTCCTGATCTTCAGGAGCAATGTGAATCTGGAAGTAACCAGTGAATCCATCAAGAAAGCAATAATGGGATTTACCCGCCAAACGGTCCAACATTTGATCGATAAAGGGCAAATAGTAGTGGTCCTTCCTTGTGGCGGCATTCAACCTCCTATAAATGATGCACACTCGCCACGCATTTTGTACTTTCTTGGTGACCACTTCACCATCATCCTTTTTTACCGCAGTAATGCTCGATTTCTTGGGAACAACCTGGACCGGGCTCACCCATTCTCTATCAGAAATTGGGAATATAATACCCGCATGAAATAGCCTAGTGATCTCCTTTGCGGTTGCCTAACCAGCCTAGCTCCCTCTTGGAGAAATATACGATGCATGCACTTGCGAGGGTCAATTCCCACAATATCAGCTAGGTTCCAACCGATTGCCTTCTTGTACCTTCTTGTACCTCACTAGCAATAATGATCGGAAACTTTTGGTTGTCCACTAAGAAAGCATACTTCAAATGAGATGGAAGAGGCTTCAGTTCACTTTTTACCTCAAGCTGAGGTTCCTTTTCATCAAGCTCATGGAGTTCATTCCCAACAACCTTCTCATGTTCACCCTCTTGGTCATCCGTCTCTTCAATAATAGGGTATCACAGCTTGTTGTGGTCCTCTTCTCGCACTTCTGCTACCACTTCATCGATTACATCACATCGGAGAATGGAATGCTCTTCAGGAGGATGCTTCATGGCTTCTTCCAAATTGAACATGATAGTCTTGTCTCTGACCTCAAAGGAAAATGTGCCAGTGAAGGCATCTAACTTGAATTTAGAGGTCTTGAGGAAGGGTCTACCAAGTAGAACGGAAGAGGAGCTTCTATTTTCTGTTGGAGGCATTTCAAGGATGTAAAAGTCAACCGAAAAGACCAAGTCCTTGATCGCCATAAGTACATCTTCTGCTATTCCCATCACAGCGATCACACTCTTATCGGCTAAGGCAAACTTTGCCGCCGACTTCTTTAATGGGGCTAAATTCAACCGCACAAAGATAGAAAGTGGTATGATGCTTACGCAAGCTCCTAGATCACACATACAGTCATTAAAAGTACGCCCACCAATACAAAAAGACACCAAACAAGGTCCAGGGTCACCACATTTCTTTGGAATAGGTTTCATCAAGGAAGAAATTGAACTACCCAAGGATAGTGTCTCCAACTCTCCTATCCTATCCTTGTGTCTACACAAGTCTTTCAGAAATTTTGCGTACTTTGGAATCTGTTGGATAGCATCAAGAACTAGTATGGTTACCTGATGCCAAGGCATCTTAGGCTAGTTTCACTAGCCTTTTTCTTTTATTTTTAGTTGTTTTATGCATTTTCTTGAGCCTTAAGTAATCATTTTGGGCCAAATAGTCATGCTTGTCTTAAATCATTCAACATGAAGATTTTGATGCAAATTCCATGAGTTTTTAGTTATATTCCTTGAATGCTATGAATGGAAGAATTCTCATGAAATTTTGCAAGACTTTGATGCAATTGTTTGGATGATTTCGTATCACAGCCAAGATAATCAACCTCATCAACCCAATCCGAACCAACAATTTCAAGATCAATTAAACAGGATAGAAGGAATGCTTGAAACTATGGGCAGAGATGTGGCCGATTTGAAAGGCTTTAAGGAAGAAGTGATATCCAACTTACAAAATCAAGGTGCTGCCATTCAAAAGCTAGAAGCACAAATTGGATATCTATCAAAGCAAATCCCTACCCACAATTCTTCTAGTGATACCATGGCAAACCCAAGGGAGGAATCAGAAGAACAAGAAAGGGAGAAAGTCAATCAAGGGAGATCACACTCCAATGACACAGAGAGTTGCAAAGAGGAAGGGTTCATTGAACCACAAATTCAGGAAGCTTTTGATGAACAGGATACTCCAATTGTCCAACAACAACCAAGTTCTGAGATCAAGGATGTGAAGGCAGTAGAAACAAGCACCAAAATGAGGATTGTGACCGAAAAACAAAGGACCATATCCATGAAGAAGAGAAGGTCGAAGAACAATCCAACTCCGGAGCCAACAAGCAAGTTCACTCAAGCCAATCACAAGGGAAAGCTTGCTGGAAAGAAGCATTCACAACAAGGGGCACTAACTAGCTCCTTTATCCACTTAAAGTCATTCCTCTTAACAAACTGGAAGAAGAGAAAGAAAGTCAGGAACAGCATGTCAAGCTAATGACAATGGTCCCACGTTTAAGCTTCAGTTTAACCTTAAACTGAAGCTTAAACGGGTTATATGGAACAGCTTGACCATGCCTTCTTCAAACATAAATAACTTGAGCTACAAAACTCCAAATGAGGTGATTCAAAATGCATTGGAAAGAAGACATCTAGAGCTTTCCAAGCATTTGCGCATCATTACCTCAACCTTCTTGAACACTTGAAGCATGTTCAAATCAAATTCTGGGGTGTTCTTTGCTTTCTTCACCAAGGAAGGGAATGGGATAGAAATGGACTCATCCACTATAGCTTTCCTCTTGGGTTCTTTAAGGCTTACTCCTTCTTCATCATGCTTTTGGTCTACCTCCTTCTCTTCATGTGGAGCATCAACAACCACTTTTTCCTCATGAATGTCTTCCATGACCCTAGGAGGTATCTCCTCCAATGTAGTCCCCGACCGTAGAGTGATGGTGTTGAGACCGCCCTTGGGGTTTGGTTGGGATTGGGAAGGAAGGCTAGAAGAGCTTGAGGGTTTGTTGGTGTTGTTGGAGGATGACATGGACATCTTCGAAATCATGTCGGTAAGATTGGCCAGTTGAGTGCCCATGGTATCGAATTGAGCCTTGTAGCTCTCGTCCCATTTCTCCATAGCGACTCTAAGCTCATCAAAATGATTGGTGGAAGATGAAGATGATTGGTTGGATTGTTGTCTATGGTGTGGTGTTTGGTATTTGGTGTAGTTATTTTGGTTTTGGTTGTGGTGATTTTGGTTGGCTTGGTGGTTGTTGTTGTTGTGGTGGTATTGGGTTGAAGATTGGTTGTTGTTGTAATGAGAAGAAGAGTTGTTCCATCTTTGGTTTTGATTGCTCCCTTGTTTTGGCCTTGAGAAGGATAGGGCGGACGATTGTTATAGTTCACATTGGCCACGACAAGGGCATGCTCCTCTTGAATTTGATGGCATTGATTGGTGTAATGTGTGGTGCTAGAGCACAAACCACAAATTCTAGGAGGGCCTTGAAGTTGAGCAACTTGAGGTGGGGCTTGGATGGCTTGGATGGAGTAGAATTCCTTTGATCTTTTTGTATTTACGTGAGGATAGTGGTCATGTCACCAAGCGCCTTGGTTAAGCTTGCTTCGGAAGGGAATGGTTCTACCATACCCTTGAGAGGATTACTTCTCACCCTTACATGTTGTGTAGCCTCAGGAACATCATTTATCAATTTCCAAGCTTCTCCCTCTGTCTTGTTCTTTGAAAGGGAACCACCACTAGAAGCGGTGAGCAATCTTCTATCTTCCGCATAAAGACCTCCGGTGAAGTAACTAATGAGCAAGTGAGTGTTCAATCCATGATGTGGACAAGATTCCAATAGCCTATTGAACCGAGTCTAATACTCATATAAACTCTCTTGGTCCTTTTGCATTATACCCAAAATATCCTTACGGATGTAGTCGGTCTTCTCCGGAGGGAAGAATTTATCTAGATTCCAATTGGTCACAATCTGATCCGGTTGTGAGTAAAACCACATCTTTACTTGCCCTTCAAGAGAGAAAGGGAAAGAAAAAATCATAATAGCCAACTCATTGGCTCCATGCCTTCGAGCCATAGAACAAGCAATTTGAAAGTCTCTTAGATATCGGATGGGGTCTTGACCCAACAACCCATGATACTTAGGAAGCAGATTTATCAAGCTACTCTTCAAATCAAAGTTTAGATCAAAGTTAGGATACCTTGCTTGCAAAGGTTGAAGTATGATATCCGGAGCTCCTTGCTCATGCAATGTGATTCATGTGCGCTCGTGGACTATGTCGGTAAAGTTTTTCTCAGTAAAGTTACGTCGCAAGTATAGCTCTACCAACAACAAGCCTCGAGTATCAAATTTATAAGGGATTTGGTTGTCACAAGTTCAACCTCAATAAAAATAACCGAAGTATTAAAACCTCGGGTCGTCTCACACGGAATGGGCAAACATGTGCTTCAATATTGGTTATAATTCCGGGGTTGCAAGTCATGAGCAAGAAAATAAATGGGAATCTTAACAAGCAAGCAATCTTATAATACAAGAAACTAATTCAAACAACTAAGAAAGACATGAGCAATTCCAAACCAACAGAGTAACATCCAATATGATTATATTCTAAACTAAACAAATAACTATAACTAAGTCAAGTAATTAAGAATTTGGGTTTTCAAATAGGAATGATAAAAACAACTCTTGGCTAGGCATGGGAATTGGGGTCACCATCCTTGTCTGATAACCATATACTGACAATTATGAGGAACCAAACTCATTAAGTCTACTTCTATACTTGAAGTACGTCAAATGGTTTGGTCAACATCAACCCATAAGTTCTAACCTCACTACTAATTGACTTAATAGAAGGTTAGCGTCAATGGCTATCAAATTGACCACTAAGGCCTCCCAAATTATCAAATCCATTAGACCGAATGACTCAAGTTTACCCAATTCCCTTAGCCTAAGCCAAGAGTAAAGAGAACTACTCCATAATCAAAGTAAATAATTCATCGAACACATGGTAAGCATTAATAAAAGACATGTTCAAATTGCAATTAAATTGAAATTAACAAGTACCCACTATCAATTATCAACATACAATCATTCAAACAACACAATTAATCATAGTAATCATCAATGTAACATCAACAAGTCAAGATTTACAACATTCATGAAATGGGTATAAAATGACAATTGACAATAATTCATGAAACTAACACAAGATCTAAGCAAAATTATACGAAGGAATTCAAATTAAACTATCAAAACTAGTAATTAACAAGATCCAATTCTGAATTCAACAAGGGAAGATCAAATTAAAACTAGATCTAGAGAGGAACAAGGGTTTCTCTCTCTAGAAGAACAAAGAACCAAAAACTAGCTAAAATTGTGTCTTAGTGTAAAATGATTGATCCCCCCTTTCCCCCTAGCATCCTTGAGTCTTTTCCATGCAGAAACAGCTTGAATTTAGGCCTGATGAGCCTTAGAAATCACCAGGCATGATTTCCTTTAATGAGGTCACGTGCAGCTTCCCGCCCGTGCGCGCCATGCGTGCGTGCGCGCCGATTGCTTTTGTGATCCACGCGTGCGTGCCAAGTGCGCGTGCGCGTCGATAGGAATCCTCTGATCCGCGCGAATGCGTCCAACCTTGCGCGCCGCTTCCAGCCATCCTCATCCACGCGTGCGCATGGAGTGCGCGTGTGCACCAATGCTAATTTTCCCAAAATCCAAATCTTCATGTTCCTCCCTTTTGTGTATGCTTTCTTTCTCTCTTCTAGGCCATTCCTACCTTATAATTCCTGAAATCACTCAAAAAATACATCACAACATCTAATGACAATAGAAGAGGATTAAAATATGGCAATTTTAAGGCAAAATAAGCATGTTTTTCATCATGAAGCAATATTAGGAAGTGAACACAAAACCATGCATTTCTTGTGAATAAGTGCGAGAAATATTTAGAAAACCCCCAAATTCGACACAATATAAATCTCAAAATTGGGGTTTATCAAATCTCCCCACACTTAAACAAAGCATGTCCTCATGCTTAGAATAAAAAGACCAAAGATCATGGTGTGAAAGGGTTTATGAAATGCAAACTATCTAAGTGAATGCATGCAACTAATGTAAAATCATCTACCTACTTGGTCAAGGGTAAATCTACCCTCCAAGAACACATGTGAGCATATAGGGTGAAAATAGTATGTGGCTCACGAATCCTACCAAATTGAACATCACTAAGGAGTGCATTTAACTTGCTAAATGAACGCTTGTGAAAGCCGGGAACAAAACATTGAGCATCGAACCCTCACCGGAAGTGTATCCGCTCTATTCGCTTAAGTGTATAGGGTTCGTCACTCAATCCTCTCCTAATCATGCTTTCCAAGATTTTTCTTTCATCTAACAATCAACAATTACTTAATGCATGCTTACAAGTATCATGAGGTCTTATTCATGGGTTGTAATGGGGCTAGGGTGAAGGTAAGGATGTATATGGCCAAGTGAGCTTAAAATTTGAGTCCTTGATTAACCTAGTATCCCACTAGACATATAGAACAACCTATACAACTATAATACATTACCTAGATACCCTTGAGTTTCACTTTTTGCATACTCATGCATTCTTTTCAATTCACATTCCATATGCATTGTTTTTTTTTTACTTTGTCTTGGGGTTTGGTGCACGAAATTGTGATGTCCAGGCTCGAACAATCCCTGGCAACGTGAGCAACTTGGTACGCGTAATCATGATTACACTTTAATTATAAAACTCATGGCTCTTTCTTTCCCTGGCAATGGCGCCAAGAACATGGTGCCACTACCATGGTTCACAACTTCGATACAACTAACCAGCAAGTGCACTGGGTCGTCCAAGTAATACCTTACGTGAGTAAGGGTCGAATCTCACGGAGATTGTTGGTATGAAGCAAGCTATGGTCACCTTGCAAATCTCAGTCAGGCAGATATAAATTGATAATGATGTTTTCGAATAATAAATAATAGAATAGGGATAGAGGTACTTATGTAAATCATTGGTAGGAATTTCAGATAAGCGAATGGAGATGCTTTTCGTTCCTCTGAACCTCTGCTTGAAGTGTTTGTCAGGCACGCATTCATAAGGGAGAAGGATGATGAGCGTCACACATAATCATCACCTTCATCACGTTCTTGGGTGCGAATGGATGTCTTAGAAGCGAAATAAGATGAATTGAATGGAAAACAGTAGTACTTTGCATTAATCTTTGAGGAAAAGCAGAGCTCCACACCTTAATCTATGGAGTGTAGAAACTCTACCGTATGAAAATACATAAGTGAAGGTCTAGGCATGGCCGTGTGGCCAGCCCCCATGGTCTAAGAACAATGCGTTCCAAAATGTCTAATACAATAGTAAAAGGTCCTATTTATAATAAACTAGTCACTAGGGTTTACATGAGTAAGTAATTGATGCATAAATCCACTTCCGGGGCCCACTTGGTGTGTGCTTGGGCTGGGCTTGAGTGTTGCACGTGTAGAGGTCCTTCTTGGAGTTGAACGCCAGCTTTTGTGCCAGTTTGGGCGTTCAACTCTGGTTTTGGCTCCTTTTCTGGCGCTGGACGCCAGATTTGGGTAGAAAGCTGGCGTTGAACACAAGTTTACGTCGTCTATTCTTGGCCAAAGTATGGACTATTATATATTGCTGGAAAGCCTTGGATGTCTACTTTCCAACACAATTAGAAGCGCGCCATTTCGAGTTATGTAGCTCCAGAAAATCTACTTTGAGTGCAGGGAGGTCAGAATCCAACAGCATCAGTAGTCCTTCTTCAACCTCTGAATCTGATTTCTGCTCAAGTCCCTCAATTTCAGCCAGAAAATACCTGAAATCACAGAAAAACACAAAAACTCATAGTAAAGTCCAGAAATGTGAATTTAACATAAAAACTAATGAAAACATCCCTAAAAGTAACTAGATCCTACTAAAAACATACTAAAAACAATGTCAAAAAGCGTATAAATTATCCGCTCATCAGGGTTTCTTTGTCCCTTTTTATTGCTTTGTTTCTTAGTTTTTTTTTATTTATCCCCTTTTCTTGGGGCCTTGTATACAAAAGTTTCAATGCATATAGTTCAATCATTCAATACATGAGCATGTTCCCAAATCCTAGAATTTCAATTACACTACAATTACACACCTATATACCTACCCAAATTTCCCAACGTATAAGTCTAGGCTTTGACTCATTCTTTGTCAATAAGTACTTCAAAGCTATATGATCCGTGTATACCACTATCTTGGACCCTAGCAAATAATATCGGAATTTATATCAAGCATGAACAATAGCTAGGAGTTCCTTTTCCGTAGTGGTATAGTTGGATTGTGCTGCATCTAGTGTTTTAGAAGAGTAAGCAATGACATAAGGGAGTTTACCGTTGCGCTGTGCAAGCGCGGCACCTACAGCATGGTTTGACACATCGCACATTATCTCGAATGGCAACATCCAGTTGGGGCCTCGTACAATCGGTACCGTGGTAAGAACTCTCCTTAGCTCTTCAAATGCTTTCACACATGTACTGTCAAACTCAAAGTCCACATCTTTTTGGAGTAGGCGCAACAATGGCAAAGCAATCTTGTTAAAATCTTTGATAAAGCGCCTATAGAATCCTGCATGTCCCAAAAACGAGCGGACCTCCCTCACAGATGAGGGGTGAGGTAAAGTGGTAATAACATCGACCTTGGCCGGGTCTACAGAAATGCCTTCACTAGATACCACATGTCCTAACACTATACCTTGTCTTACCATAAAGTGATATTTCTCAAAATTTAAGACAAGGTTAGTGTCAACACATCTAGCTAAGACCTTGGCCAAGTTCTCTAAGCAACAATCAAATGAAGTTCCATAAACACTGAAGTCATCCATAAAGACTTCCAGACAATTCTCCATTAGATCCGAAAAGACACTCGTCATACACCGTTGAAAAGTAGCAGGTGCATTGCATAGTCCAAATGGCATCCTTTTGTAGGCAAAGGTGCCAAAAGGGCAAGTGAATGTGGTCTTTTCCTGATCTTCAGGAGCAATGTGAATATGGAAGTAACCAGTGAATCCATCAAGAAAGAAATAATGGGATTTACCCGCCAAACGGTCCAACATCTGATCGATAAAGGGCAAATGGTAGTGGTCCTTCCTTGTGGCGACATTCAACCTCCTATAATCGATGCACACTCGCCACGCATTTTGTACTCTCTTGGTGACCACTTCACCATCATCTTTTTTTACCGCAGTGATGCCCGATTTTTTGGGAACAACCTGGACCGGGCTCACCCATTCTCTGTCAGAAATTGGGTATATGATACCTGCACCAAGTAGCCTAGTGACCTCCTTTATTACCACATCAAGGATAGTCGGGTTGAGCCTTCTTTGCGGTTGCCTAACCGGCCTAGCTCCCTCTTGGAGAAATATACAATGCATGCACTTGCGAGGGTCAATTCCCATAATATCAGCTAGGCTCCAACCGATTGCCTTCTTGTTCCTTCTTAGAACATCTAGGTGCTTTTCTTCTTCTTCACTATAAATCTCACTAGCAATAATGATCGGAAACTTTTAGTTGTCCACTAAGAAAGCATACTTCAAATGATATGAAAGAGGCTTCAGTTCACTTTTTGCCTCAAGCTGAGGTTCCTTTTCATCAAGCTCATGGAGTTCATTCCCAACAACCTTCTCATGTTCACCCTCTTGGTCATCCATCTCTTCAATAATAGGGTAGCATAGCTTGTTGTGGTCCTCTTCTCGCACTTCCGCCACCACTTCATCGACTACATCACATCAGAGAACGAAATGCTCTTCGGGAGGATGCTTCATGGCTTCTTCCAAATTGAACTTGACAGTCTTGTCTCCGACCTCAAAGAAAAATGTGTCGGTGAAGGCATCTAACTTGAATTTAGAGGTCTTGAAGAAGGGTCTACCAAGTAGAACGGAGGAGGAGCTTCTATTTTCTATTGGAGGCATTACAAGGATGTAAAAGTCAACCGGAAAGACCAAGTCCTTGATCACCACAAGTACATCTTCTGCTATTCCCATCACAGTGATCACACTCTTATCAGCTAAGGCAAACTTCACCGCAGACTTCTTTAATGGGGCCAAATTCAACCGCACAAAGATAGAAAGTGGTATGATGCTTACGCAAGCTCCTAGATCACATATACAGTCATGAAAAGTACGCCCACCAATACAACAAGACACAAAACAAGGTCCAAGGTCACCACATTTCTTTGGAATAGGTTTCATCAAGGAAGAAATTGAACTACCCAAGGATAATATCTCCAATTCTCCTATCCTATCCTTGTGTGTACACAAGACTTTCAGAAATTTTGTGTACTTTAGAATCTGTTGGATAGCATCAAGAAGTGGTATAGTTACCTCAATCTTCTTGAACACTTGAAGCATGTTCAAATCAAATTCCGGGGTCTTCTTTGCTTTCTTCAACAAGGAAGGGAATGGGATAGGAATGGACTCATCCACTATAGCTTTCCTCTTGGGTTCCTTAAGGCTTACTCCTTCTTCATCATGCTTTTGGTCTACCTCCTTCTCTTCATTTGGAGCTTCAACAACCACTTATTTCTCATGAATGTCTTCTATAACCCTAGGAGGTATCTCTTCCAATGTAGTCCCCGACCGTAGAGTGATGGTGTTGAGACCACCTTTGGGGTTTGGTTGGGGTTGGGAAGGAAGGCTAGAAGAGCTTGAAGGTTGGTTGGTGTTATTGGAGGACGACATGGACATCTTCGAAATCATGTCGGTAAGATTGGCCAGTTGAGCGCCCATGGTATCAAATTAAGCCTTGTAGCTTTCGTCCCGTTTGTCCATAATGACTCTAAGCTCATCAAACTGATTGGTGGAAGATAAAGAGGATTGGTTAGATTGTTGTCTATGGTGTGGTGTTTGGTATTTGGTGTAGTTGTTTTAGTTTTGGTTGTGGTGATTTTGGTTGGCTTGGTGGTTGTTGTTGTTGTGGTGGTATTGGGATGAAGATTGGTTGTTGTTGTAATGAGAAGAGTTGTTCCATCTTTGGTTTTGATTGCTCCCTTGTTTTGGCCTTGAGAAGGATAGGGCGGACGGTTGTTATAGTTCACATTAGCCACGACAAGGGCATGCTCCTCTTGAATTTGATGGCATTGATTGGTGTAATGTGTGGTGCTAGAGCACAAACCACAAATTCTAGGAGGGCCTTCAAGTTAAGCAACTTGAGGTGGGGCTTGGATGGCTTGGATGGAGTAGAATTCCTTTTGATCTATTTGTATTTGCGTGAGGATAGTTGTCATGTCCCCAAGCGCCTTGGTTAAGCTTGCTTGGAAGGGGATGGTTCTACCACACCCTTGAGAGGATTACTTCTCACTCTTACATGTTGTGTAGCCTCGGCAACATCATTTATCAATTTCCAAGCTTCTCCCTCCGTCTTATTCTTTGAAAGGGAACCGCCACTAGAAGCGGTGAGCAATCTTCTATCTTCCGCACAAAGACCTCCGGTGAAGTAACTAATGAGCAAGTGAGATGTTCAATCCATGATGTGGATAAGATTCCAATGGCCTCTTGAACCGAGTCCAATACTCATATAAACTCTCTTGGTCCTTTTGCATTAAACCCAAAATCTCCTTCCGGATGTAGTCGATTTTCTCCGGTGGGAAGAATTCATCTAGAAACTCACTTTTCAAGAAATCCCAATTGGTCACAATCTCATCCGGTTGTGAGTAAAACCACATCTTTGCTTGCCCTTCAAGAGAGAAAGGGAAAGCTAAAACCATAATAGCCAACTCATCGGCTCCATGCCTTCGAGCCATAGAACAAGCAACTTGAAAGTCTCTTAGATGTCGGATGGGGTCTTAACCCGGCAACCCATGATACTTAGGAAGCAAATTTATCAAGTTACTCTTCAACTCAAAGTTTGGATCAAGGTTAGAATACCTTGCTTGCAAAGGTTGAAGTATGATATCCAGAGCTCCTTACTCATGCAAAGTGATTGATGTGCGCTCGTGGACTATGTCGGTAAATATTTTCTCAGTAATGTTACGTTGCAAGTATAGCTCTACCAACAACAAGCCTCGAGTATCAAATTTATAAGGGATTTGGTTGTCACAAGTTCAACCCCAATAAAAATAACCGAAGTATTCAAACCTCGGGTCGTCTCACAAGGAATGGGCAAACTTGTGCTTCAATATTAGTTACAATTCCGGGGTTGCAAGTCATGAGCAAGAAAATAAATGGAAATCTTAACAAGCAAGCAATCTTACAATGCAAAAAACTAATTCAAATAACTAAGAAAGACATGGGCAATTCCAAACCAACAGAGTAACCTCCAATATGATTCTATTCTAAACTAAACAAATAACTATAACTAAGTCAAGTAATTAAGAATTTGGCTTTTCAAATAGGAATGATAAAAGCAACTCTTGGCTAGGCATGGAAATTGGGGTCACCATCCTTGTCTAATAACCATATCCTGACAATTATGAGGAACCAAACTCATTAAGTCTACTTCTATACTTGAAGTACATCAAATCGTTTGGTCAACATCAACCCATTAGTTCTAACCTCACTACTAATTGACTTAATAGAAGGTTAGCATCAATGGCTATCAAATTGACCACTAAGGGCTCCCAAATCATCAAATTCATTAGACCCAATGACTCAAGTTTACCCAATTCCCTTAGCCTTAGCCAAGAGTAAAGAGAACTACTCCATAATTAAAGTAAACAATTCATCGAACACATGGTAAGCATTAGTAAAAGACATGTTCAAATTGTAATTAAATTGAAATTAACAAGTACCCACTATCAATTATCAACATACAATCATTCAAACAACACAATTAATCATAGTAATCATCAATGTAACATCAACAAGTCAAGATTCACAACATTCATGAAATGTGTATAAAATGACAATTGACAAGAATTCATGAAACTAACACAATATCTAAGCAAAATTATACTAAGGAATTCAAATTAAACTATCAAAACTAGTAATTAACAAGATCCAATTCAGAATTCAACAAGGAAAGATCAAATTAAAACTAGATCTAGAGAGGAACAAGGGTTTCTCTCTCTAGAAGAACAAAGAACCAAAAACTAGCTAAAATTGTGTCTTAGTGTAAAATGATTGATCCCCCCTGTCCCCCTAGCATCCTTGGGTTTTTTTCATGCAGAAATAGCTTGAATTTGGGCCTGATGAGCCTCAGAAATTGCCAGGCATGATTTTGTTTAATGAAGTCACGTGCAGCTTCCTACGCGTGCGCGCCATGCACGCCGATTGCTTTTGTGATCCACGTGTGCGCGCCAAGTGCGCGTACGTGTCGATAGGAATCCTCTGATCCGCACGGAGGCGTCCATCCTTGCGCGCCACTTCCAGCCATCCTCATCCACGCGTGCGCGCCAATGCTGATTTTCCCAAAATCTAAATCTTCATGTTCCTCCCTTTTGTGCATGCTTTATTTCTCTTTTCTAGGCCATTCCTGCCCTATAATTCCTGAAATCACTCAACAAATACATCATGGCATCGAATGGCAATAGAAGATGATTAAAATATGGCAATTTTAAGGCAAAATAAGCATGTTTTTCATCATGAAGCAATGTTAGGAAGTGAACACAAAACCATGCATTTCTTGTGAATAAGTGCGAGAAATATTGAGAACACCCCCAAATTCTACACAATATAAACCACAAAATTGGGGTTTATCAGAGATCTTTCGTGGCTCCGCCATGTATGACTCACCTGTAGGATGCAAAGATGTATTAGTAGTGCTAACAGAAGAATAGGAAGTAGCGGACTCCAAGTCACCCTCGGTACCGTCTAGTGATTCGGTATATTCCTCAAGAGAGGCCGAAGTACTAGCCATATAATCCAACCGCTATCTAGCTTGCCGAGTGTGTAACAAGGTTCTTTCAATCTCAGAATCAAACTCGGCTAGGCTAGAATTCGTTGAGACTGAGTCATCAAACTTGGAAGTCATAGCACACATACAAAAGAAATATAAACTATAGCTAAGTATTAAAAGAAAGTAAACTATCTACAATATTCACATATTCACATAACCAATATCAAGGCATATGTTGCAACTATTCCCCGGCAACGGCGCCAAAAATTTGATGGACCCCGTGGACTATGTTGGTATAGAATTTCTCAATAAAATCCTGTTGCAAGTATAGCTCTTCCCAACAACAATCCTCGAGTATCAAATTTAAAAGGGAATTTGGTTGTCACAAGTTCAACTCCAATAAAAGTAACTGAAGTATTCAAACCTCGAGTCGTATCACAAGGAATGGGCAAACATGTGCTTCAATATTGGTTAGAATTTTGGGGTTGCAAGTCATGAGCAAGAAAATAAAAGGGAATCTTAACAAGCAAGCAATCTTACAATGCAAGAAACTAATTCAAATAACTAAGCAAGACATGAGCAATTCCAAACCAACAGAGTAACATCCAATATGATTCTATTCTAAACTAAACAAATAACTATAACTAAGTCAAGTAATTAAGAATTTGGGTTTTCAAATAGGAATGATAAAAGCAACTCTTGGCTAGGCATGGGAATTGGGGTCACCATCCTTGTCTAATAACCATATCCTGACAATTATGAGGAACCAAACTCATTAAGTCTACTTCTATACTTGAAGTACGTCAAATGGTTTGGTCAACATCAACCCATAAGTTCTAACCTCACTACTAAATGACTTAATAGAAGGTTAGCGTCAATGGCTATCAAATTGACCACTAAGGCCTCCCAAATCATCAAATGCATTAGACCCAATGACTCAAGTTTACCCAATTCCCTTAGCCTAAGCCATGAGTAAACAGAACTACTCCATAATCAAAGTAAACAATTCATCGAACACATGGTAAGCATTAATAAAAGACATGATCAAATTGCAATTAAATTGAAATTAACAGGTACGCACTATCAATTATCAACATACAATCATTCAAATAACACAATTAATCATAGTAATCATCAATATAACATCAACAAGTCAAGATTCACAACATTCATGAAATGGGTATAAAATGACAATTAACAAGAATTCATGAAACTAACACAAGATCTAAGCAAAATTATACTAAGGAATTCAAATTAAACTATCAAAACTAGTAATTAACAAGATCCAATTCAGAATTCAACAAGAGAAGATCAAATTAAAACTAGATCTAGAGAGGAACAAGGGTTTCTCTCTCTAGAAGAACAAAGAACCAAAAACTTGCTAAAATTGTGTCTTAGTGTAAAATGATTGATCCCCCCCTTTTCCTCTAGCATCCTTGGGTCTTTTCCATGCAGAAACAGCTTGAATTTGGGCCTGATGAGCCTCAGAAATTGCCAGACACGATTTCCTTTAATGAGGTCACGTGCAGCTCCCCGCACATATGCGCTATGCGTGCGTGCGCGCCGATTGCTTTTGTGATCCACGCGTGCGTGCCAAGTGCGCGTGCGCGTCGATAGTAATACTCTGATCTGCACGGATGCGTCCATCCTTGCGCGCCGCTTCCAGCCATCCTTATCCACGTGTGCGCGTGGAGTGAACGTGTGCGCCAATGCTGATTTTCCCAAAATCCAAATCTTCATGTTCCTCCCTTTTGTGCATGCTTTCTTTCTCTTTTCTTGGCCATTCCTACCCTATAATTCCTGAAATCACTCAACAAATATATCATGGCATCGAATGGCAATAAAAGAGGATTAAAATATGGCAATTTTAAGGCAAAATAAGCATGTTTTTCATCATGAAGCAATATTAGGAAGTGAACACAAAACCATGCATTTCTTGTGAATAAGTGCGAGAAATATTGACAAAACCCCCAAATTCTACACAATATAAACCACAAAATTGGGGTTTATCAGTGATCTTCGTGGCTCCGCCATGTATGGCTCACCTGTAGGATGCAAAGATGTATTAGTAGTGCTAACAGAAGAATAGGAAGTAGCGGACTCCAGTTCACTCTCGGTACCGTCTAGTGATTTGGTATGTTCCTCAAGAGAGGCCAAAGTACTAGCCGTATAATCCAACCGCTGTCTAGCTTACCTAGTGTGTAACAAGGTTCTTTCAATCTCAGGATCAAACTCGGCTAAGCTAGAATTCGGTTGAGACCGAGTCATCAAACTTGGGAGTCATAGCACACATACAAAAGAAATCTAAACTATAGCTAAGTATTAAAAGAAAGTAAACTATCTACAATATTCACATATTCACATAACCAATATCAAGGCATATGTTGCAACTATTCCCCGGCAACGGCGCCAAAAATTTGATGGACCCTGTGGACTATGTTGGTATAGAATTTCTCAATAAAATCCCACTGCAAGTATATCTCTTCCCAACAACAATCCTCGATTATCAAGTTTAGAAGGGAATTTGGTTGTCACATGTTCATCCCCAATAAAAGTAACCGAAGTATTCAAACCTCGGGTCGTCTCACAAGGAATGGGCAAACATGTGCTTCAACATTGGTTAGAAGTCCGGGATTGCAAATCATGAGCAAGAAATTAAACTAGGAATCTTAACAAGCAACTAATCTTGGAATGCAAGAAAATAATTCAAACAACTAGAGAAAATTGTAAATAATTCAAAACTCATAAAATAACATCCAATGTAATTCCATTATAAACTAAACAAGTAACTATAACTAAGACAAAATAATCAAGATTTTTGGGTTTTCAAATATGAATGATAAAAATAACTCTTGGCTAAGCATGGAAATTATGGTCACCATCCTTGTCTAATAATCATATCTTGACAATTATGAGGAACCAAACTCATTAAGTTTACTTCTATACTTGAAGTATGTTAAATGGTTTGGTCAACATCAACCCATAAGGTCCAACCTAACTACCAATTAACTTGATAGTAGGCTAGTATCAATGGCTATCAAATTGACCACTAAGGATTCCCAAATCATCAAATCCATTAGACCCAATGACTCAAGCTTACCCAATTTCCTTAGCCTAGGCCAAGAGTAAAGAGAGCTACTACATAATCAAAGGAAACATTTCATCAAACACATGGTAAGTATTAATAAAAGACCTATTTAAATTGCAATTAAATTAGAACTAACAAGTACCCACTAACAATTATCTACATACAATCACTCAAATAACACAATTAATCATGGAAATCATCAGTGCAACAATAACAAATCAAGATCTACAAGATTAATGAAATGGGTATAAAATGACAAACAACAAGGAAACATAAAACTAACACAAGATCTAAACAACATTATACTAGAGAATTTAAATTAAACAATTAAAACTTGTAATTAACAAGATCCAATTTAAAATTCAACAAGGGAAGATCAAATTAAGGCTAGATCTAGAGAGGAACAAAAGTTTCTCTCTCTAGAAGAACAAAGAACCAAAAACAATCTAAAATTGTGTCTAAGTGTAAAATGATTGATCCCCTCCTTTCCCCTAGCATCCTTGGGTCTTTTCCATGTAGAAACAACTTGATTTTGGGCCTGATGAGCCTCAGAAATTACCAAGCACAATTTCCTTTAATGAGGTCACATGTAGCTTTCCGCGCGTGCGCGCCGATTGCTTTTGTGATCCACACGTCCGTGCCATGTACGCGTGCACGTCGATGGAATTCCTCTGATCCGCTTGGATGCGTCCATCCTTGCGCGCTGCTTCCAGCTATCCATATCCACGCGTGTGCGTGAAGTGCGCGTGCACGCCCATTCTGAAGTTCCCAAAATCCAAATCTTCGTGTTCCTCCCTTTTGTGCTTGCTTTCTTTCTCTCTTCTAAGCCATCCTTACCATATAAATACTGAAATCACTCAACAAGTACATCACGGCATCGAATGAAAATAAAAAAGGATCAAAATATAGCAATTCTAAGGCAAAATAAGCATGTTTTTCATCATGGAGCAATATTAGGAAGGGAACACAAAACCATACATTTCTTGTGAATAAGTGTGAGAAATATTGACAAAAAACCCCAAATTCTACACAATATAAACCACAAAATTGGGATTTATCAGTTCCTATGGATGCCAATCATTCTGAACTTCAAAGGATAAAGTGAGATGCCAAAACTGTTCAGAAGCAAAAAGGCTACTAGCCCTGCACATCTAATTGGAATTAAGTTTATTGATAAGTTTGGAATTTATTGTATATTCTCTTCTTTTTATCCTAGTTTGTTTTTAGTTTCTTGGGGACAAGCAACAATTTAAATTTGGTGTTGTGATGAGCGGATAATTTATACCCTTTTTGGCATTATTTTTACATAGTTTTTAGTATGTTTTAATTACTTTTTATTATATTTTTATTAGTTTTTATTCAAAAATCATATTTCTGGACTTTACTATGAGATTGTGTGTTTTTCTATAATTTCAGGTATTTTCTGGCTGAAATTGAGGGACTTTAGCAAAAATCTTATTCAGAGGCTGAAAAAGGACTGCAGATGCTGTTGGATTCTGACCCTCATGCCCTCGAAATGGATTTTCTGGAGCTAAAGAAGCCCAATTAGCGCGCTCTCAATTGTGTTGGAAAGTAGACATTCTGGGTTTCCAGCAATAAATAATAGTCCATACTTTCCCCGAGATATGATGGCCCAAACTGGCGTCCAAAGTCAGCCTCAAACTTCTTGGCATAAAATGCCCAAACTGGCACCAGAATTGGAGTTAAACGCCCAAACTGGCACCCAAGCTGGCGTTTGACTCCAAGAATAGCCTATGCACAAAAAAAGCTTCAATGCTCAGCCCAAGCACACACCAAGGGGCCCCGGAAGTGGATTTCTGCACTATTTGCACTTAGTTATTCATTTTCTGTAATCCCTAGTAAATAGTTTAGTATAAATAGCACTTTTTACAATTGTATTCGTATCCAGTTTTCATAGTTTGGAGTTGAGACCATTGTTCACGTTTTGGGGGCTGGCCTCACGGCCATACCTAGACTATTTTCACTTATGTATTTTCTACGGTGGAGTTTCTACACTCCATAGATTAAGGTGTGGAGCTCTGCTGTTCTTCATGAATTAATGCAATTACTACTTTTTTCTATTCAATTCACGCCTACTTTTTCTCCAAGATATACTCTCGTACTTAATTCAATTAAGTCTGAATAAAGGGGTGACCCGTGACAATCACCCAATCTTCGTTACTCGCTTATCCATGATCCGCGTGCCTGACAACCACAAAGCGGTCTACATGATGTTCAACATAGTCATTGGACGACAGCTGGAGTATATTCTCTTGGATATCTAATACACAGACCGAGTCCGTGAGATAAGTATCTTCGTGGTATAGGGTAAAAAAATTGACAGCATTTCTGGTATCCGGAAAGTCTAAACCTTGTCTGTGGTATTCCGAGTAGGATCTAGGAAGGGATGAATGTGACGAGCTTCAAACCTGTGAATGCTGGCCGCAGTGATAGTGTGCAAAAGGATCAATGGATTCCTGGTATTTTTCATCCGAGACGAGAAATTTGACAATTGATTAGCCGTGCAGAAACCGTAGAAGACCATTTTCATTGAGAGGATCTTACAGCTTGCCATGTAAGGGAGCACGCATGGTTGGAAGAAGGCTGGTGCGCAGAAATCGTGATTGTTCATTCCTTGGTAACGGCGTCAAAAACTTAATACGCACGTTCATAGTTTTAGTTCCTTGTCACAACTTCGCACAACTAACCAGCAAGTGCACTGGGTCGTCCAAGTAATAAACCTTAAGTGAGTAAGGGTCAATCCCACGGAGATTGTCAGCTTTAAGCAAGCTATGGTCACCTTGTAAATCTCAGTCAGGCAGATTCAAATGGTTATAGAGTTTTAATAATTAAAATATAATTAAAATATAAAATAGGATAGAGATACTAAATAGTTCATTGGTGAGAATTTCAGATAAGCGTATAGAGATGCTTAGTTCCTTCTGAATCTCCGCTTTCTTATTGCTTTCATCCAATCCTTCATACTCCTTTCCATGGCAAGCTGTATGTAGGGCATCACCGTTGTCAATGGCTACTTCCCCTCCTCTCAGTGAAAATGGTCCAACATGCACTGTCACCGCACGGCTAATCATCTGTCGGTTCTCGATTCTGCTGGAATAGGATTCAGTAATCCTTTTGCGTCTGTCACTACGCCCAGCATTCACGAGTTTGAAGCTCGTCACAGCCATCCCTTCCCGGATCCTACTCGGAATACCACAGACAAGGTTTAGACTTTCTGGATCTCAAGAATGGCCGCCAATATGCTAGCCTATACCAAGAAGACTCTGATCTCACGATCAGAAGGCTAAGAGATATGCATTCAAGCTTGCTTTCATGTAGAACGGAAGTGTTTGTCAGGCACGCGTTCATAAGTGATAATGATGATGAGCGTCACATAATCATCAAATTCATTATGTTCTTGTGTGCGAATGAATATCTTAGAGAAAAAATAGGCTTGAATTGAATAGAAAAACAATAGTACTTTGCATTAATTCATGAGGAATAGCAGAGCTCCACACCTTAATCTATGATGTGTAGAAACTCTACCGTTGAAAATACATAAGTGATGAAGGTTCAGGCATGGCCGAATGGCCAGCCCCCCTTAAAGGTCTAAGATAGCATAAAACTAATCAAAGATCGGATTTTCAAAGATCGGATCCTTAACATGATAATAAAAAGTTCTATTTATACTAAATTAGTTATTTGGGTTACAGAAATGAGTAAATGATGTAGAAATCTACTTCAGGGCCCACTTGGTGTGTGCTTGGGCTGAGCATTGAAGCTTTCACATGTAGATGTCTTTCTTGGAGTTAAACGCCAGTTTCTAACCTATTTCTGGCGTTTAACTCTGCTTTGCAACCTGTTTCTGGCGTTTAACTCTAGAATAGGGTAGAGAGCTGGCGTTGAACGCCAGTTTGCATCGTCTAAACTCGGGCAAAGCATGGACTATTATATATTTCTGGAAAAACCTGGATGTCTACTTTCCAACGCAATTGAGAGCGTGAGATAAACCCATATTTTATGATATATTTTTTGCTTAATTTGAGGGATTTATTCAATCCTTCACCCACTTATTCATATTAATTGCATGGTTTTACTTTCCCTTCCTTATTATGTGATGTATGTGAAAAACATGTTTCCTATGCTTTAATATTAATTATTTTTAATTACCTTTATTTCCATTCGATGCCGTGATTAGTGTGTTGAGTAGTTTCAGATCTTCTAAGGTAGGAATGACTTAAAGGATGGAAAGGAAACATACAAAAATGGAAGGAAAGCACAAAACAGAGCTTATGAAGAAACTAGAATCCACGCGATCGCATGGACGAAGCAATCGCCCGCCAAGCGCGAATCAGCAGCGACGCGGCCGCATGACTGACGCAACCGTGCACCTTAAGCAGAACGCACATGACGCGGTCGCATGACTGACGCGACCGCGTGGCAAAGAAATGCTCAGAATGACACGACCGCGTGACCCACGCGGACGCGTGACAAAGGCCACGCACCAGAAATTGCAGAAAATGCTCATAGCCAATTTTGAAGCCCTTTTTGGCCCAAATCCAAGTCCAGAAGGCATAGACCAGAGGTTACAAAGTGGGGGAACGCATCCATTCAAAGAGAGCTCGCCAATTTTCACTTTCCATGATTTAGATTTAGTTTGAGAGAGTTTCTCTCCTCTCTCTCTTAAGATTAGGATTAGGATTTAGGACTTCTCTTAGTTTGTAAGAGTGACTCTCGATCCAGGTTTAATATTTACTTCAATGCTTTTATTCGTACCTATAAATGTTGCCAACTTGACTTATGAATCCTTTCCATGTTATGATTTGAATTAATGATTATTTGAGGTATTTCAGTTATTGATTGCTTTCTCCTTAATTTGTGTTACCATTGTTTTCTATCTAAGGACATTTTTTGTTCCAACAATTTTACTTTTTCCCTTTTGGTTTTGGTTAAGCAATCAGTAACTCAACATTATTAAACTCAGCATAATTGATAGTCGTTATCTTGCTAATTGAACTGAACTTCAATAATCCCAACTTTTTCTTAGGAAATAAATAGGATTCGAAGGTCAAACTAATTAGTCCCTTGACTTTCCTTTACTTTGGTAAAGGTTAACTAAGTGGAATTTAGATTCAACTTTCATTATTGTTGAGAGAGATAACTAAGTTGGACTTCCAATTTCTCTTACCTTGCCAAAAGATTGCTTTACAGTATTTATTTACTTTAATTGCCATCTACTTCACCTGTCATTTAAATCACTTGCTTCTCACCTTCTAAACCCCGATTACAACCTTTATAGCCAATAATAAGAACATACTTCCTTGCAGTTCCTTGAGAAGACGACCCGAGGTTTGAATACTCGGTTAACAATTTTTAAAGGGGTTTGTAACTTGTGACACCCAAAAACGTTTGTAAGAACGGTTGATTGCTTGGTTTAGTAACTATACTTACAACGAGAGTTTATTATAACTTCTAAACCATCAATCTTTAGTTCTTCAGCGTGCCATTGGACTCTTGTAGCTCCAGAAAATCCAATTTGAGTGCAGAGAGGTCAGAATCCAACAGCATATGCAGTCCTTCTTCAACCTCTGAATTTGATTTTTGCTCAAGTCCCTCAATTTCAGCCAGAAAATACCTGAAATCACAGAAAAACACACAAACTCATAGTAAAGTCCAGAAATGTGATTTTTATTTAAAAACTAATAAAAATATACTAAAAACTAACTAAATCATACTGAAAACCATGTAAAAACAATGCCAAAAAGCGTATAAATTATCCGCTCATCACAACACGAAACTTAAATTGTTGCTTGTCCCCAAGCAACTGAAAATCAAATAGGATAAAAAGAAGAGAATATACTATAAATTCCAAAATATCAATGAAACTTAGCTCCAATCAGATGAGCGGGACTAGTAGATTTTTGCCTCTTGAATAGTTTTGGCATCTCACTTTATCAATTGAAGTTCAGAATGATTGGCATCTATAGCAACTTAGAATTCAGATAGTGTTATTGATTCTCCTAGTTCAGTATATTGATTCTTGAACACAGCTATTTTATGAGTCTTGGCCGTGGCCCTAAGCACTCTGTTTTCTAGTATTACCACCGGATACATACAGGCCACAGACACATAACTGGGTGAACCTTTTCAGATTGTGACTCAGCTTTGCTAAAGTCCCCAAATAAAGGTTTCCAGGGTACTTAAGCACACTCTTTTTTTGCTTTGGAACTTGACTTTATTCACTCAGTCTCAAGTTTTCACTTGACACCTTCACACCACAAGCACATGGTTAGGGACAGCTTGGTTTAGCCGCTTAGGCCAGGATTTTATTCCTTTAGGCCCTCCTATCCACTGATGCTCAAAGCCTTGGATCCTTTTTACCCTTGCCTTTTGCTTTTAAGGGGTTATTGGCTTTTTGCTCTTGCCTTTTAGTTTAAAGAGCTTTTGGCTTTTTCTGGTTTTTTTTTTCTTTTTCTTTTTTTTTGCCATTTTTCTTTTCTCTTTTTTTTTTTCACAAGCTTTTGTATTCACTGCTTTTTCTTGCTTCAAGAATCATTTTTATGATTTTTTAGATCATCAAATAACATTTCTCCTTTTTCCTTATTCTTTAAGAGCCAACATATTTAACATTCATAAACCACAATATCAAAAGACATATGCACTGTTCAAGCATTCATTCAGAAAACAAAAAGTATTGTCACCACATCAAAATAATTAAACTAGTTTCAAGGATGAATTCGAAACCATGTACTTCTTGTTCTTTTGTAATTAAAACATTTTTCATTTAAGAGAGGTGATGGATTCATATGACATTCATAGCCTTATGACATAGACACTTAGACACTAGTGATCATGTAATAAGACACAAACATAAACATAAAGTATAGTAAACGAAAAATAGGAAAATAAGAACAAGAAGATTAAGGAACGGGTCCACCTTAGTGAGGGTGGCGTCTTCCTCTTCTTGAAGAACCAATGGTGCTCTTGAGCTCCTCTATGTGTCTTCCTTGTCTTTGTTGCTCTTCCCTCATAGCTCTTTGATATTCTCTAATCTCATGGAGAATGATGGAGTGCTCTTAGTGTTCTACCCTTAGTTGTCCCATGTTGGAACTTAATTCTCCTAGGGAGGTGTTGATTTGCTCCCAATAGTTTTGTGGAGGAAAGTGCATCCCCTGAGGTATCTCAGGGATTTCATGGTGAGAAATTTCTTCATGCTCTTGTTGAGGTCCATGATCTCTTGTTTGCTCCATCCTTTTCTTAGTGATGGGCTTGTCCTCTTCAATGAGGATGTCTCCCTCTATGTCAATTCCAGCCAAATTGCAGAGGTGGCAAATGAGGTGAGGAAAGGCTAACCTTGCCAAAGTAGAAGACTTGTCAGCCACCTTGTAGAGTTCTTGAGGTATAATCTCATGAACTTCCACTTCCTCCCCAATCATGATACTATGGATCATGATGGCCCGGTCTATAGTAACTTCAGACCGGTTGCTAGTAGGAATGATTGAGCGTTGAATAAATTCCAACCATCCTCTAGCTACAGGCTTAAGGTTCAGTCTTCTCAATTGAACTGGCTTGCCTCTTGAGTCAACTTTCTATTGAGCTTCTTCCACACATATGTCCATGAAGACTTGGTCCAACCTTTGATCAAAGTTGACCCTTCTAGTGTAGGGTGTGCATTTTCTTCCATCATTGGCAAGTTGAACGCCAACCTTATATTTTCTGGACTGAAATCTAAGTATTTCCCCCGAACCATGGTAAGCCAATGCTTTGGATTTGGGTTCACACTTTGATCATGATTCCTAGTGATCCATGCGTTTGCATAGAACTCTTAAACCATTAAGATCCCGACTTGTTGAATGGGGTTGGTGAGAACTTCCCAACCTCTTCTTCGGATCTCATGTCGGATCTCTGGATACTCATTCATTTTGAGCTTGAAAGCAACCTCAAGGATCACTTTCTTCTTGGCCACAACTTCATAGAAGTGGCCTTGATGGACTTTTGAGATGAATCTCTCCATCTCCCATAACTCAGAGGTGGAAGCAATTGCCTTCCCTTTCCTCTTTCTTGAGGTTTCTCTGGTCTTAGGTGCCATTGATGGTTATGGAAAAACAAAAAGCTATGCTTTTACCACACCAAACTTAAAATGTTTGCTCGTCCCCGAGCAAAAGAAGAAGAAAGAAAGAAGGAGAAGAAGAAGAAGAATGGAGGAGAGGGAGAGAGGTGTGTATTCGGCCAAGGGGGAGAAGAAAGGATTGTGTTGTGTGAAAATGAAGAATGAAAGAGGGGTTTATATAGGAGTAGGGGAAAGTTTAGGGTTCGGCCATTAGGGTTGGGTTTGGGAGGGAAAAGAGTTTGAATTTTGGAGGTAGGTGGGGTTTTTGGGGAAGAGAGGATGGATGTGAGTGGTGAAAAGGTGATGGGGAAGAGTGATTAAGGTGATTGGTGAGGGGTATTTGTGGAAGAGAGTTATGAAAAGGTGTGAGGAGGAGAGAAGAAAATGTGGGGATCCTGTGGAGTCCACAGATCCAGTAGGGTCAAGGACTTAACATCCCTGCTCTAATTAGGCGTGTAAAACGCTGGTGCACGAATTGTAAATCACACTTTTCACAACTCGTACCACTAACCAGCAAGTGCACTGGGTCGTCCAAGTAATACCTTACATGAGTAAGGGTCGAATCCCACGGAGATTGTTGGCTTGAAGCAATCTATGGTTATCTTGTAACTCTTAGTCAGGATATCAATTATAGTTATCAGTTTGAATTGCGAAGAATAAAAGACCATGAAATAAATACTTGTTCTGCAATAATGGAGAATATGTTGGAGTTTTAGAGATGCTTTGTCTTCTGAATCTCTGCTTTCTCCCTGTCTTCTTCTTCACGCACGCAAGGTTCCTCCTATGGCAAGCTGTGTGTTGGTGGATCACCGTTGTCAATGGCTACCATCCGTCCTCTCAGTGAAAAAGGTCCAGGTGCGCTGTCACCGCACGGCTAATCATCTGTCGGTTCTCGATCATGTCAGAATAGGATCCATTGATCCTTTTGCGTCTGTCACTACGCCTAACACTCGCGAGTTTGAAGCTCATCACAGTCATTCAATCCCAGAATCCTACTCGAAATACCACAGACAAAGTTTAGACTTTCCGGATTCTCAAGAATGTTGCCAATGGATTCTAGCTTATACCACGAAGATTCTGATTAAGGAATCCAAGAGATATTCATTCAATCGAAGGTAGAATGGAGGTGGTTGTCAGGCATGTGTTTATAGGTTAAGAATGGTGATGACTGTCACAGATCATCACATCCATCATATTGAAGTGCGAATGAACATCTTAGATAGAAACAAGCGTGTTTGAATAGAAAATAGAAATAGTTGCATTAATTCATCGAAACATAGCAGAGCTCCTCACCCCCAACAATGGAGTTTAGAGACTCATGCCGTCAAAGAGTACAAAGTTCAGATCTAAAATGTCATGAGGTACAAAATAAATCTCTAAAAGTTGTTTAAATACTAAACTAGTAACCTAGGTTTACAGAAAATGAGTAAACTATGATAGATAGTGCAGAAATCCACTTCTGGGGCCCATTTGGTGTATGCTGGGGCTGAGACTTGAGCTTCTCACGTGCCTGGGCTGTTTCTGGAGTTGAACGCCAGGTTGTAACCTATTTCTGGCGTTGAACTCCAACTTGTAACCTATTTCTGGCGCTGAACGCCAGACTGCAACATGGAACTGGCGTTGAACGCCAGTTTACATCATTTATCCTTGAGCAAAGTATGGACTATTATATATTGCTGGAAATCTCTGGATGTCTACTTTCCAACGCAATTAGGATCGCGCCAATTGGACTCCTGTAGCTCCAGAAAATCCACTTTGAGTGCAGGGAGGTCAGAATCCAACAACATCAGCAGTCCTTTTTCAGCCTAAATCAGATTTTTGCTCAGCTCCCTCAATTTCAGACAGAAAATACCTGAAATCACAGAAAAACACACAAACTCATAGTAAAGTCCATAAATGTGTTTTTTATTTAAAAACTAATAAAAATATAATAAAAAGTAACTAAAACATATTAAAAACTACCTAAAAACAATGCCAAAAACATATTAAAAACTACTTTCTTTAATTTTCCAGCACCCAACCCCGTTTACATTTGATGCAATTTACTTTCCTTGTTCTTTAAGTTTCTGTCCAATTTACTTTCTGCAATTTAAATTCCCTGCAATTTACATCCTGCAGCATCAATTTCATCCAATCCATCAATGTTAGCTTGACTAAACTAATCACCCACTAAAGTTGCTTGATCCATCAATCCACGTGGGATCGACCTCACTCTTGTGAGTTATTACTACTTGATGCGACTCGGTACACTTGCAGGTGAGTTTAGGTGTTGGAATCTGATTTCAACCCATCAAGTTTTTGGCGCTGTTGCCGGGGATTGATTTAGATCAACAATGATTAAATGGGTTAGAAGTCTAGATTAAGCATTTTCTTTTTGTTTTCTGTTGAAACCAAGGTGTTTGTATTTTTGCCTCACTAAGTAAACCTCATCTGAGACATGAATTTCAGTTTTCTTGGTGTTAGTGTTTTCCATGATTCAAATGGAGTTCAATTAATCTTATGATCGAACAAATTTTAAGGGATATTACCCACCATCACCAATTGACTATTCTAATGGTGGTTGGGAATATCACTAAGAAAATACAAATTCTGAGCACTCCAATCAATGGAGATATGCTTCAGAATCACAATTTGATCAAGAGAATCACAGGAGATATTGTCTAGAACCACAAAATGACTTATGTCACTATCCTCATGGTGTCTGGGCATATCAACAAGAGTGTGAACAATCAAGTGAAAGGAACTTCCTCCCAGAGCCACAAAGTAAATCATACTGTTTTAATGCTAACACTAACTATGGCTGGGAAGGGAATTCTGGTGCTTCATATGATACTTAGCAAGAGACATCACCTCTTGATTATGCCTCAACACACAGTTTCCTCCAAGATCCATATAACTCATCTCACCAACCACAAAATTCATTCCACAACTCACAAAATTCACTCCATTGATGACAAGTCATCCTAGCCTATTTTAACTAGTCTTTTTCTTTTGTTTTCATTAAGATTATGCACTTTCTTGAGCTACAAGCAAGCTAATTGAGTAGATTTTCATGTTTCCCTTGATTGAATCAACCATATATGAATTCATGCCATTTCATGAGGTTTTATGCTATATTTGTTGCATATTATGAAAGAATGAATATCTCATGGTTTTGAACATAGCTTTGATGTGTTTGGTTGATTAATGATAGGTGAAGAAAGGTTGGAGAAAGGTTGAAGCAAGAAGGAATGGCTAGGAGTGAAGAGAGGACAATGGAATAAGTGAAATTGAACCAGGAAGCAAAAAGCTGGACCTAAAGTTATCATCAAACTTTTGCACAAACTTTTGGTTGAAAAGTTAGCCCCAACGTTAGCCCCCTAACTTGGAGGCTAACGTTGGAACTTGAAAATTTTCCCCTGGGCTCCAAAAGTTTGCACCAATGTTAGCCCCCTAACATTGAGGCTAATGTTGGCACATGAATTCCTCCTCTGGGCACCAAAAGTTTGCGCCAACGTTAGCCCCCTAACTTTGAGGCTAACGTTGGCACATGAATTTCTCCCCTGGTTCTTGCATTTTAAGTTTCCGTAATTTACATTTCTTGCACTCTAAGTTTCTGCTATTTAATTTCTTGTTCTTTAAGATTCAGCACTTTAATTCCCTGTTCCCTTTACTTCCATGCAATTTAATTTCTGCAAATTACAAAACACTCAACCAAATCTTGATTCGCTTGACTAAATCAACCACTAAACTAAAATTACTCAATCCTTCAATCCCTGTGGGATCGACCTCACTCCCGTGAGTTTTTATTACTTGATGCGATCCGGTGCACTTGCCGGTTAGATTTGTGTGTTTTGGGAGAAATTCATTTTTCCTCCAAAATACTCATCATCCATAACCCTCCAAACAACTTCACCACAACACGTTCATGTCCACAAAATTACTCTCAACCTTCAGAGGATCTCCTTCAAAAGTCCAGAGAATTTTCTGAAAGACAAGAACAATCCTGAAAAAGACAAGAAACTTTCTACAACAAGATGAATGGAGATTTGGAACAAGCAAAGAGAAACAAAGAATTGCTAATCAAGGAAGATGAAGGTCAATTGGTGGATAAAAAGGAAGAAGTGGAGAAAAGAAAGTTGAAGAGGCCCCTGTGTCAAGCAAACCTTCAATGAAAAAGGAGGTGGAGGAGGCATTTGAACCTAAAACTCCATATCCACAGAAGCCAATTGAGGTGACAATAGAACATGAAGATTCCCTCCTAAAGGACTTAATGGAAAGTCATGAAGAAGGAATGGAGGAAGACAATCAAGAGAAGTCACACTCAATTGAAGCTAAGGATTACATAGAGGAAGGGCTCATGGAACCACCAATTCAAAAGGCTTTGGATGAAGACAAAACTCCAATAATCACACAGCAACTATGTCTTGAAAACAAAGAAGTGAAGGCAACCAACAAGAGCACCAATCCGATCCCTGATCCAGTAAGCAAGCTCAATCAAGCCATTTACAAACGGAAGCTTGCTGAGGAGAGGCCAAGACAAGGGACAATAGCTTAATCTTCTCCCCCTTTGAGGTCATTCCTCTTAACAAACTGTAACAAGAGGAAGAAAGTAAAGGAGATGAATGTATTGATCCCGGGTCGTTCTCCCTAGGAATTGCCTTAGAATGCACATTATTGATCTGGAAATCTTTTGTCGTTTTGAGAGTTGGTGCAAGAATTCAAGCTAACAAAAGCAAACAACAATTAATTGAGATAAAGGCCTTGGCTAAGGGTAGGTATTAGAAGTTCCATCATTATAGTTTCCTTCAATTATGATAAGAATTATTTGTTGTTTCACTCAGTTAACCCCCTAACAATGGTGGAAAGTCAAGTGAGAGTAACTAACTTGAGTCACAAGTCCTAGTCTCATCCTAGGGAAGTCTAGCTTTAGTGCACTCCAAGTCAAGTAGCGATTCTCAATTCATAATCTACAATTGATATCCACTATTCAAGTGTCTCCAATAACTCAACCCCCAAGCCAAGTAAGAGAAATCTACTCCATAGCTAGGGTTGTCATTATCACAAAGAATTGGTAGGCAATCATAGAAGACATAATGTAATTAAGAGAAGAAAATTGAATTAAAGCCATCTAATCCAAACACTCATTAACAATCAAGCAATTAAATGAAATTCCACAATTCATTAATCAAAATTCAAAGTAACAAAGTCAAACAAATCTAGATCTAAGAGGTTGAATCAAAAGAACATGAATTAAGAGTAGAAAAAGAGTGGATCTACAACTTGTATCAAAACAAAAGTGAATTAGTAATGGACCTCACTAAGAAATCAAAGGAAACTTGCAATGAAGGAAGTGAAATCCTAGATAGAAGTTGGAGTTTCTCTCTCTAAAAACAAAATGTAACTAACTCCCTAAAATATATAGAATTATGACTAATTGTCCTAACACTCCTAATCCTTGGTCTTCTTAAGCTTTTTCCTCCAAAATTCTACTCCAAAACTGGGCCTGGGATCCTCTGAAATCCCTGATCACATTTTCCTTTAAAAAAAATCACGTACGAACATCGGCGCGTATGCGCACTATACGCGTACGTGCACCTGGGGTCCTCTGCGACCTGTGCGCAGGCGCATAGTGCGCGTGTGTCCAATGACTTATGGCCCAGCCATATAAGCATGCCGGCTTCTCGTCTCAGCTCCACCCAGCCGGCTCTGGTCGTACACATCCGCGCGTACGCGCACGGTGCGCGTGCACGCACATGCCCAAGTTTCAAAACTTGATTTATTCCATGCTCCTTTCATTCATGCATGCTTCCTCACTCCTCTCAGCCATTTTTGCCCTATAACTTCTGAAACCACTTAACAAATGGATCAAGGCAGTGAATGGTAATATAGGATGATTACAATATATCAATTTTGATGCAAAAGAAGCATGTTTTCATATATGAGGCAAAATGGGGAAAGGAACACAAAATCATGCAGTTTTATATGAATAAGTGTGGAAGATCATTGATAAAACCCTTAAATTCTAAACATGATAAACCCTAAAAACGGGTTTATCAACCTCCCCACACTTAAAGTATAGCATGTCCTCATGCTATAGGAAAGCAAAAGATGAAAGGATCATAAGAGAGTGGGACTCATGGAATGCAATCTACCTACATGAATGCAACTAGGGTGTATGCTACTATCTACTTCGTCAAGAGCAATTCAATCTTCCTAGAACACACGTATATACATGCACATAGGGCTACACTCAATCCTCCCCTACTTCATGCTCTTCCAAAATTTGTTCTTCCTCTAACAATCAACAATTGTTCTATGCATGCATACATGCATCATGAGGTCTTTCCTTAGGTTGTAATGGGGTTAGGGTTAAGGTAGGGTTATATATTTGGCTAAGTGGGGTAAAAATTGAATTCTTTGATTAACTTGAGCTCCCCACCAAACCTATAAATCATCCTATACAATTATGTATTGATCATACACATATGCATTGATTTGTCTCTAAGTCTTACTTTGGGGCATTTTGTCCCCCTTTTATTGCTTCTCTTCTTTTTTTCTATATATATATATATATTTTTTTTTTCTTTTCTTTTCCTGTCTTTTCACATATATGTATATATATATATATTTTTTAAGAATAAGCGGGTTAAGCGTAGGCTCAAAATTGGTTACAAAGGTTGTTATAAGGTAAGGTCATTTGGGTAAGTAGCTAAGTGAATTGATGGCCTCAATCATGCACATGCATTCATACATATAACAATGGACATATAGAGTCAAACAAATTAAGGATTACAATCGTAGAGAGAGAACAATGCACACAAGAAGGGAAGTAAGTGGTTATAAGATGTAACCACGAAATTAGGCTCAAAACTCGCTTGCTTGTGTTCTTGGCTTAAAATCCATGTTCCAAATTACATTGTTCGAACAAGCTTAGCATAAAAAAGTTTGAAAATTGGTAGGGTTGCCTTGAAATTCAAGTTCTAGGAGATAAGTCATTACTCTAACCAAGTGGACTTATTAGGAGATAACTAACATGCAATGGGTGTCAAATGCAATCTATCCTACTTAATAGAAGAGATTCAAAATTTATTCGGGTGTTACCTATAAAGACCGGTCGGCCGACCGACCTCCCCACACTTAGAAGTTAGCACGGTCCTCCGTGCCTTGAGTGAGACGCAGTGGTTGATTGGCCTCCGAGTGTCCATCATCCTCTCCATTATCGCTATCTTCATTGTCGGTGCCGGTGGATGTGGAGATTTCCGGTTCTTCCAGAGGTGGTGCTAAGCAACTTAGAAGCTTCTTGACAAAAGTGTATCGGCATTGATTGCGCTGATCATAACGATCAAGCTTCTTGTAGAGGTCCTCTATGCATTGCATGGATGATTTTGGTGGTGCGGTGGCGGAGGTGGGAATGCTCATGGGGATGGCTAAGTTCGGGTCCTCGGTATCCGCCGGAGGGTAGAGATATCTCCCGTTTGGAACAACATCGCCGTCTATTATGATCATGGCCTTCCGATCCTTGGTCTCGCGGGGAACACTGGCTGTGGCAACTAAGTCTGTCACTAGAGCAGGGAAGGGTAGGTTCCCCTTAGTGTGGATGCGGTCCAGAGCTTGGTGAATGAGACGGCAAATATGCACCGGTTTCTCTGTGAGGACACACCAAACCAACAAGGCTAACTCAGCAGTGATAGATGAGCCATGGGTGCTAGGGAGCACATAATGGGCTAGAATTTGTGCCCATGCCTGAGCCTCTCTGGTGAGAAAATGTGCGTCAATGCCCTTGGGTCTCGGCCTCATCCTTCCTCGAATCCAAAATGATTTGGGTATAGCAATGACCTTGAGGATAGCGTCCCAATCAAACTCATATTTGCATCGTGCCGACAAAATCTCTTGATATGCATCAATTCCATCCGCTAACGTTCCGGCCTTAAGCACACTTTGAATGGCCTCCTCTGTGACGAAAACTTGTCTTCAGCGCAGAAATACCGATGTAAAGGAGGGGAGTGGTAATTGGTGTAAAATTCTACCACCAACGATAAGTTTTCTTCATGTGGCTTCCTCAATAGGAACTTTCATTGACGCCGCTCGATGCGGGTCATGACAAGAGAGATGACATAAGTCGGAGGGGCTAGAAGGGGCTCCGCATGATAGTTCCTTACTTTGATCAAAGAGTAGGCAAGTTCACAATAGCGGTTGGGGAACTTGTTCGGGTCCCTTGCCGGATTGTCCTTTTCCAAAACATCAATGGTAGCAATGCTCCTTGTTTTATTGAGGAGTGTCTTGGCTCTAGATGCTTGTTGTGCTTTGCTAGGGGACCGGAGCGGTGCCTTCTTGGATGACTTCCCTTTGTCCTTCTTGACAACCATCCTATGAAGAGAGAGGAAGGTGACAAAATTAAACTTAAAGAAGCACCAAGAAATAATAATCATGCAAGTGATAAAGCATAAAAGAACAAGTAGCTTAGACACATGACAGCTGCAACATGTAACTAAGGCAACAATGAAAATCGTGACTAATCACTAGCATGTGATGTTTGAGTGGTATATGTATGCAAACAAGAAGCATGAGAAGCACACACTCTTAACATCAATAACAAGAAGTGAGAATTAGGGGATGAGCATGTAGAAATGAAGCAAGAAGTGTAGTAAGCTCAATGCACATATGAGCAAGCAAGTGAATGAGAAAGAGCACTAAAGTAGAGGGCACTAAGTCAAATGTAACTCCAAAAAGTCATGTGAGCCTTCCATCAAACACTTGGTGTGCATCCCTTTTTATGCTAAAAATGAGAGAAGGGTGGCAATGTAGCATCCCATAAAGCATCATTAATCATCAAAGCATACCACACATTGTAAGGGAAAGCAATTAAGACAAACCATCTCATCAATGCAAGAATAATCTCCACTATTAACACCCATAAGAAAATGAAAAAGAGAAAGAAAATCTAACAAACAAAGAAAACATGAATGAAAACTAATTAAGAGGAAGAGTAAGGGAATGTAGCTAATGAAAAGAAGAGGGAAGAGAAAACTAAATAAGAAAAGAGATGAGAAGTACCTTGAGAGGAAGAGGAGAAATGGGGTATGTAAGTGAGAGAAAAGATAGTGAAGAGTATGAGAGAAGGAAGGAGAAAGAGAGGCATGGGACCGCCGGGGGTGGTGGTTGCCACTGGTGGTGGCGGAAGAGAGGTGTAGTAATGGTCAAAAGGGGGGTAGAAATGAAGAAGAATGGTAATGGGAAGAAGGGAAGAAGAGATTAAAAGAAAAAGGGCGCGCTCTAATGTAATCAGCTCGTGAAACCGGTGCGCGCGCGCCATGCACGCGTGCGCGCGCATGGGCAAAACTTAACAGGGGTGCGGATACGCACAGTGCTCGTGCGGGCGAAGCGGTTAAGAGCAGGTGTGCGTGCGAGCGCCAGGTACGCTTGTGCATGCACCTGAGTTGTGCGCCCAGCATAAATTGGGCACAACTTTGGCTAAACTCTCGGGAAAAAGTACTAGAAGTTGAAGTTTTACCATCGACGCGGATGCGCACGGTGCGCTGGCGCGTCGATATGCGTTGTGCTTGGGGTGCGCGTGTGCGGCTTGTGCGCGGACGCGTGAGTTGAGTTAGGCCATTGGCATGGTATTAGCCCATCTTGGGCACAACTCTCGGGAAGATGGCTCAGGATTGTAAATCGCATCATCGGCGCAGACGCGGCTAGTGCGCGTACGTGCGCTTTTGCGCAAATGGCCACGGGCGCGGACGCGCCAGGTGTGCGCACGCGCGAGTTGAGTTATACCTGGGGCTCAAAATTGGCCCAGAATTTGCACAACTCTCTGGAAAATGACCCAGGAGCTGCGAATGCGTATGGGTGCGTATGCACATAGTGCGCGCACGCCCCCCGCCCCTTTTTTTTAATGACATGAAGAATGCCTAATTGCCCTGAATTCAGTGGTTAAACAAGCTAAAGGTGAAAAACACTCAAAACTCAATATAAAACCCAAAGATGGGGTGTTCTTCTACCACACAATCAATTCATCTTTTGAGAAACAATGTTAATCTTCATGAACAAGTTATCTAAGGTATTCATAATCAAATCTAACCATGGTGGGGTGTCTCCCACCTAGCACTTTTGTTTAATATCCTTAAGTTGGACTTTCACTAGCTCATTGCTCTTTGCCAAGAGGTGCATCTTCCAAAAGGAATACCTCAATCTTCTTGTTGCTCTTCATTTGCTCACCATGATACAACTTGAGACGGTGCCCATTGACCTTGAAGATATTTGGACTTGAGGGATGGCGCAAATGGTAAACCCCATAGGGTTCCACTTTCTCCACTTGATATGGGCCCTACCATTTTGACCTTAGTTTTCCGGGCAACAATCTCAATCTAGAATTGTAAAGGAGGACTAGATCACCGGCTCTAAATTCTTTACCTCTTATATTCTTCTCGTGCACGGCTTTCATTTTCTCCTTGTAAAGTCAAGAATTCTCATAAGCTTCAAGCCTCAAACATTCCAACTCTGCTAGTTGTAGCTTCCTCTCAAATCCGGCTCCAACCAAACTTGGATTGCACTCCTTGATGGCCCAATATGCCTTGTGCTCTATCTCCACCGGTAAATGGCAAGCTTTGCCATACACCAACCGAAAGGGCTCATGCCAATTGGTGTTTTGTATGCCATTTGGTAGGCCCATAATGCATCAGTGAACTTAGCACTCTGATGATTGGAATTCACACCCCATTCAAAATTGGTGAATTAGTCCTTTTGGCAAGCGCACCAAAATTATCGTCAAGTAATAACCCACAGTGGAGTGGGATCGTATCCACAGGATTAGCAAATTCGAGCAGTTTTAATCAATTGATGAATTAGTCAAGCGGATCAATAGGATTGTAGAGTGCAAAATTGTAAATGACATAAATGTAAATGACTAGAATATAAAGAAAAGTAATAAAGTATAGAAATATAAATGGCAGAAAGTAAAGTGCAGAATCATAAATGACTTGAATGTAAACGGGAATGGGAAATGGCTGAATGTTAAAATAAGCTGTAAAGAAATGGATAGATAAGAATGGGGAAATTCATTGAGATTTGGAGATGTTGTCTCTTTGGATCAAATCTAGCTTATATCCTCTTCAATCATGCAACTCATTGACCTCTTGGCAATCATGATTGACTGAGCCCCAATCCCTTGGTGACTCAATCTCTCAGATCTTGATCAATAGCCAATTCCTTGGTCTAATTGCTCATGAAGAGAGATATGCTTGGTCCCTGATCATACCACACACCATCATAGGTCCAAGTAGAGGGAAGATTATATGTCACATATCCAAACACCAAAACCCATATTCTACTCTAGCGTGAGAAGGGATTTCAAGCATGGTTTCATGTTTCCTTTCCCAAGGTTCCCATGAAACCCAATTGCATTCAATCTCTTTTCCAAGATAACTGAATACTAAGCATTAAGAACAAAATTCCTTCTAGCAAATCAAAGAAAAAATGAAGAGAAGAAGGATTTCACTATCATTCATCCATCAAGTATAACAGAGCTCCCTCTCTCAATGAGAGGGAAGTTAGCTACTCATAGCTCAAAAAGTACTCAAAAGTGAAGTGTAAAAGTGGATCTAAATCTGACTGCTTAACCCCTTCTTCAGTACTCCTTGGGGGTATTTATACTACTCCTAGTAAAATAAAAGAATTACAAAAGTGAAAAAGGAAAATTACATTTTGGAGGGAAAAGAAAACACTCAATAAGCATGACTTCTTAGCTGGCGTGTGGCTGGCGCTTCTCTGGCGTGTCACGTGCCCTTCATTTCCAACTTGGCGTGCCACGCCTACTCCTTCAACTTGCTTCATGCTTGGCTAGGCTTCTCTGGAAAGTTGAACTAGCGTGGCACTCCTAGGGTCTGGCGTGCCATGCCCCTTTTGTGAGTGAGTGTTTCCTCTGTTTGGCATGCCACGCACGAGCTCAAGTGGCATGTCCCAATGCTTCTCTCTTAAATGACACTGGCGTGCCACGCCTGGTTGCTCAAGTGGCACGCCTAAATGAAGAATAGTGAATGGCGTTCCACGCCTTCGATACCAAGTGGCACGCCCCATGTAATTGGCCTCCTTCATCCTCTCTGGAAACATAAACCAGCGTGCCACGCCTCAGTCTTCAAGTGGCACGCCATAGTGAAATGCCAAGGTTGGCGTGCCACGCCTTCGATACCAAGTGGCACGCCCAGTCCTTGCTTTTGGTCCTTTGTGCATTGGCGTGCCACGCCTGGTTGCTCAAGTGGCATGCCCAGTCTTCAATTGCCTTCAGCCCCTTCTCTGGATTGTTGTACCAGCGTGCCACGCCATGCTGCTCAAGTGGCACGCCCATGACTTTGTGAACTCTTCAAGCTTGACGTGCCACGCATGGGTTCTCAAGTGGCACGCCCAAGTGACTTCTTTGGGCACGCGTGCCACACCTTCGATACCAAGTGGCACGCCATAGTAAAGATTCTTCTTGGGGTGGAGAGTTGGCGTGCCACGCCCCTTTGCTCAAGTGGCACGCCCATAGTAGTTGATGGGTCAGGCGTGCCACGCCCAGCTTGGCGTGCTACGCCCCTTTTGTGTCCTCCATTGTGGCTCTCTGAAATTTTGTATTAGTGTGCCACGCCCGGTCTCTGGTCTGCCACGCCCATATACATGCTTTGAATCTCTTCTCTGGACTTTAGTACTGGCGTGCCACGCCCAGCTCTTGGCGTGCCACGCCAGTGAGTTTTTGTGGCGTTTTCTTCAAGTGTCACGCTAGTTTCACACGTCCAGCTTCTTGTTTGACTTCTACCTCATTGTTGATGCTTTTCTCAACTGAAATTCAGCACAACTCATCTCAAAGTGGTGTACCATAATATTCAGTAAATAATGCATGAATTGTACTGATCAAATGAGATTTATGCTCTTTCATGGTCTTCTTTATGTAAGAAAGAAGGGTAGATGATGCAAGTCATCACACTTCAATCTTTCCTATTGGGTTTCACAATTCTTTCCAAGATGCGTTTAATCACTCAATTGGAAGCCTCGCCTTGGCCGTTTGTTTGTGGGTGGTAGGCCGTGGCGACTTTATGCAAGATGCCATATTTCTTCATTAGCCCTTCCATTCTCTTATTGCAAAAATGTGAACCTTGGTCGCTCACGATTGCTCGTGGCGACCCAAATCTACAAATGATGTTATTTCTCAGAAAGGAAAGGATCACATTAGCATCGTCCGTCCACCCATTTGGACACATAATCAACGGCAAGTAGAATGTAGAGAAAACCATAAGAATTTGGGAATGGCTCCATGAAGTATATTCCCCACACATCAAAAATCTCACAAAATAGCATGGTTTGTTGGGGGATTTCATCCTTCTTGGAGATATTACCAAATCTAATGCATTGAGAACAAGATTTACAAAAGTGAGAAGAGTCCTTGAAAAGAGTTGGCCACCAAAATCCACAATCTAGGATTTTCCTTGCCTTCCTTTGGGGTTCAAAATGGCCTCCTCCTTTGGAGGAGTGGCAAGCTTCTAAGATTGAGTGGAATTCGGTTTGCGGAATGCACCTCCGAATCACCTGATCTACCCCACATCTCCAAAGGTATGGGTCATCCCACACATAGTATTTGGATTCTCTTTTTTAGCTTATCCCTTTGATGTTTGGAGAGATTAGGAGTAATGGAGCGAGATACCAAGTAATTTACGATTGGCGCATACCAAGGAATGGTTTCTGAGATTGGATGCAAGCCCTCAAAGGGAAAAGAGTCATTAATAGGAGTGGTATCGCCTTTAGTTTGTTCAAGGCGACTTAAGTGGTCCGCCACTAGGTTTTGTGTACCACTGCTATCCTTAATTTCCAAGTCAAACTCTTGCAACAATAAAATCCATCTAATCAATCTCGGTTTGGATTCCTTCTTAGCCAACAAATACTTTAACGCCGCATGATCCGAGTAGACTACCACCTTTGAACCGAGTAGATATGCTTGGAACGTGTCCAAGGCAAAAACTATGGCCAAAAGTTCTTTTTCGGTGGTAGTGTAGTTGGATTGGGCTCCATCTAGTGTTTTTGATGCATAGGCTATGACATATGGAATCTTACCCTCGCGTTGTGCTAACGCGGCTCCAACGGCAAAATTAGAAGCATCACACATTATCTCGAATGGCCGACTCCAATCCGGCCCTCGCACGATGGGAGCTTGGGTCAATGCTACCTTGAGCTTATCAAAAGCCTCCATGCATTCCTTGTTTAGATCAAACTCAATGTCCTTTTGAAACAACCTTGAGAGAGACAACGCTACCTTACTAAAGTCCTTTATAAACCTTCGATAAAGTCCTGCATGTCCAAGGAAAGAATGGACATCCCTCTCGGAGGAGGGGTAAGGCAAGCTAGATATAACATTAATCTTTGTTGGATCTATGAAAATACCATCCTTGGAAACAATATATCCTAAAACAATCCCTTGCCTAACCATGAAATGGCACTTCTCAAAATTCAAGACAAGGTTAGTTTTAGTACATCTTTCCAAGACTTTTTCAAGGTTATCCAAGCAATGATCAAAAGAATCACCATATACCGTGAAGTCATCCATGAATACCTCCACACATTGCTCTAGAAAATCCACAAATATGCTCATCATGCACCTTTAGAAAGTTGCCGGTGCATTCTATAAGCCAAATGGCATATGCTTGTAGGCATAAGTTCCAAAGGGGCAAGTAAATGTTATTTTTTCTTGGTCCTCTAGAGCAATGTGTATTTGGAAGTACCCCGAATAGCCATCTAGAAAGCAATAATGGGATTTACCGGATAATCGATCGAGCATTTGATTGATAAACGGAAGTGGAAAATGATATTTTCTAGTGGCCGAGTTCAACCTTCGTAGTCTATGCATACTCGCCAAGAGTTTTGCACCCGTGTTGCTATGAGCTCCCCATTTTCATTCTTGATTGTGGTTATCCCGGACTTCTTTGGCACAACTTGAACGGGACTCACCCATTCACTATCGGAAATGGGGTAGATGATGTCCGCCTCGAGTAACCGTGTTACCTCCTTCTTGACAACCTCCAAAATGGTAGGATTCAATCGTCTTTGAGGTTGTCTTACGGGTCTAGCTTCTTCCTCTAAAAAGATCCGGTGCTCACACACTTGGGGACTTATTCCCACTAGATCTACTAAGCTCCACCCTATTGCCCTTTTGTTCTTCCTCAAAACACATAACAACTTCTCTTATTGTTGAGGATTTAGTTCCCTTGCTATAATCACCGAAAACTTGTGGGCTTCATCAAGGTATGAGTACTTTAGGTGGGGTGGTAGTGGCTTCAGTTCTAGCTTTTGCTCCTGGCTTGTCACTTGAACTTCCTCACTTGGGTCTTCACTATTTTCTTCAATCATATGTTTATCATTTAGCTTTGCATAATGCACTTCGGCCACAATGTTGTCAATCAAGTCACACCGGAATATGGAGTGGTTCTCTGGTGGGTGCCTCATTGCTTCTTCTAGGCTAAAACTTACAACTCTCTCATCTATCTCAAATGAGTAGGTTCCCAAATGGGCATCCAATTTGAATCTAGAGGTCCTCAAAAACGGCCTCCCAAGTAGGATAGATGATGTATTTTCAGATTCACTTGGTGGCATCTCAATGATATGGAATCAATTGGGAATATCAAACCCTTTATGTTGACCAACACATCTTCCGCAATACCTGTCATGGTTATTATGCTCTTGTCCGCCAATATAAACCTAGCCGCCGACCGCTTCAACGGTGGGAGCTTCAATACATGATAAACGAAAAGAGGCATAATGCTAACGCATGCACCGAGGTCATACATACAATCAATGAATTGGACTCCATCAATGACACAAGAGACTAAACAAGGGCCCAGATCAACACACTTTTCCAGAATGCCTCCCATCAAAGCCGAAATAGAACTCCCTAATGGAATAGTTTCTAATTCATGAATTCTATCTTTGTTCATACACAAGTCCTTAAGAAATTTCGCATATTTAGGCACTTGATGTATAGCATCAAAGAGGTGGATAGTTACCTCCACTTTCTTGAACATCTCTATCATTTTTGAGTCAAGTTCTACACGCTTCTTAGCCTTTCTTGCCAATGTAGGAAATGGAATTGGTTGAGCCACTTCTTCTAAGACTTGCTCCTTTCTACGGACCTCACTCCTTGGTTGAGGGTATTCATCTTCAACTATCAGATGTGCTTCCTCCTCCTCTTCTATTTCCTCTATCGCAACTCCATCCTCCTCTTGAGTAACAATCAATGGGCTAGGTGCCTTTAAGTCCTTCTCTTTCAATTGAGTTCTGGACCTCAAGGTTACGGTGTTGATGCCACCCTTCGGGTTGGGTAGAGGTTGAGAAGGTATGGCACTATAGTTAGAGGCTTGAGGAGTAGAGGTAGACGGTGGCTCCATACGAGCAATCTGAGCTTGGAGGGTGGAAGTAAGACCATTAAGACTTGAGTTGAGTGTATTTTGGCGTTCTTTTTGCCCTTGGAGTATGGGTCGGAGTGTGTAATCTTGATTTAGAGAAGTGGAAGGATATGTGATTTGTGGTGCTTGTGATTGGTTGGGTGGAAGTGGTTGTCTATGAGGTGGTATGTAGGTTTGATAGTTCCTTCCTTGGTTTCGTTGTTCGTTTGGAGGGTTTTGTGAGTATCGGTTTTGTGGAGTGTTGTTGTTCCATCTTTCGTCGCCTGATTTAAAGAAAATTGTCGTGTCGGTATAGAATTTCACCCAAAATAAATTCTTTCTCGTTGCAAGTATAGTTTACACCAACAAACAATCCTCCCAATCAAAAATTTGAGTTGCCACAAGTAACAAACCCCAATAAGAATTAACCAAAGTATTTAGACCCCGGGTCGTCTCACAAGGAATTTCAATGAAATGCTCAATTATTGGCTGTGAAGATGCAAGGGGTTTGATTTTATATTTTTGCAAGAAAAGTAAATGGCAAGAAAAATTAAATGACAAGAAAGTAAAATGACAAGAACTAATAAAATAAAGGAAAAGTACTCTTGGCTAGACATAGGTAATTGAGATCACTATCCTTGTTTACATACCGAATATTGATAATTTATGAGGGTCCAACCTATTAAGTCTAACTCCAAAAGCTCTAAGTACGTAATATCTACTCCTAAGCTTGAAGTATATCAAATAGGCTTGATCACATCAATCCATAAGTCCCAACCTATCTACTAATTAGATTAGTAGTAGGTTAGTGTCAATGGATATCAAATTGATCACCAAGGGTTCTCAAATCACCAATTCAATGAGACCCAATGACTCAAGGTTACTCAATTCCCTTAGCCTAGAACAAGAGTAAAGAAAACTACTCAAAAACTAATGGAAGCATTTTAACAAACACCTAGTGTGCAAGAAAAGTAAACATCACAAAATACAAGAATTAAAGAAACCCATAACTATCAAGAACAAGAAATCAATAATAACAATCAAGATCAACATAAAAGATACATAAAAACATGAAATTGCATTCAAAGAAATCAAGATTCAACAATGGTTCATAAACATAAAAATGGCAAAATAGGGAAATTAAAAACAAGAACTAGACGAACAAAGGTGTAACAACAAGAAATTAAAAGGAGAAACTAAATCAAAACAAAAATTGAAAGTTGGATTTAAGAAAATTTAACCTAAACTACCCTAAATTCTAGAGAGAAGAGAGAGCTTCTCTCTCTAGAATTCTACCCTAAAACATGATGAAAACTAAACTATGACTACTTGGTTCATTCCCCCTCAATCCTTGGGTTCAATATCATCAGAAATGAGTTGGATTGGGCCCAAAATGAGCTGCAAATCGCTGGCCACGATTTCACTTTAGTGAACCACGTGCTCCATCGGCGTGCACGCGTACAGTGCACGTGCGCGTCCCTAGACGTCAGGCAAATATGGAAAATTTTATATCATTTCGAAGCTCCGGATGTTAGCTTTCCAACAACTGAAACCTCCTCATTTGGACCTCTGTAACTCAAGTTATGGTCAATTGAGTGCGAAGAGGTCAGGCTTGACATCTTTACGGTTCCTTCATTTCTTCATGAGTTCTCCCACTTTGCATGCTTTTCTCCTCACTTCTTCCATCCAATACTTGCCATATGAACCTGAAATCACTCAACAAACATATCAAGGCATCGAATAGAATTAAAGTGAGTTAAATTTAGCTATTTTAAGGCCTAAAAAGCATGTTTTCACATTTAAGCACAAATCAAGGGAGAATTGCAAAACCATGCTATTTCATTGAATAAATGTGGGAAAAGGTGATAAAGTCCCCAAAATTAAGCACAAGATAAACCACAAAATTGGGGTTTATCAAATCTCCCCACACTTAAACCAAGCATGTCCTCATGCTAAGAATAAAGAAGGACAAGAAAAGGGGGTATGAACATTTATTCAATGCAAAGAAGCTATATACAACCTAGTTAAATGAATGCAACTAAATGCAAAATGACTCTATCTACTTGGTTAAAAGTGAATCAATCTCCAAGGGCATGTATGAACAAGTGGGGCAAAGGTTATATGACGACTCACAAACTCTACAAATTCAAATATCAAAACGAAGTTCAAATAAACTTGCAAGAAGACAGCTCATGAAAGCCGGGAACAACGAATTGAGCACCGAACCTTCACCGGACGTGTATCCGCTCTAGTCGCTCAAGTGTATAGGGTCAATTCACTCAATTCTCCTATAGTCATGCTTTCCAAGATTTATTTTTCTTCTAACAATCAACAATTATTCAATGCATGCATATATTCATCATGAGGACTTATTCATTGGTTGTAATGGGACTAGGGTAAAGGTATGGATGCATATGGTCAAGTGAGCTTGAAATTTGAATCTTTGATTAACCTAAGCTCTCACAAAACACATATAACAACCTATACAATTCTAATATACAACCTAGCTACCCATGATTCCCACTTTTTTCACATACTCATGCATTCTTTTTAATTCACATTCCATATGCATGGTTATTATTACTTTACTTTGGGGCATTTTTTTGTCCCCTTTTTATTGCATTTTTTTTTCTTTATATATATATATATATATATATATATATATATATATTATATTTATTTATTTTTCCATTTTTTCACACATTTTTTTAAGTATATACAAACGTATCAATGCATATGGTTTTACATATTTAATGCATAAGCATGTACCCAATTCTCAAAAATATAAAAACACACTTTCCTCTCAACCAATGTACCAAGTTTCCCATACCCAATTGATACACACCCTCACTAGCCTAAGCTAATCAAAGATCCAAACTAAGGACATTTATTGTTTTTCACTTAGGGGTAGTGGTGTGCTAACATTAAGAACAAAAGGGATTAAATAGGCTCAAAATTTGGATAACAATGGTTGATGAAAGGTAGGCTATTTGGGTAAGTGAGCTAAATGAAATGATGGCCTCAATCATATAAATGCATGTATACATGGAATAATGGACATAAAGAATCAAACAAATCAAAGATTACAATCATAGAGAGAGAATAATACACACAAGAATGAAAATAAGTGGTTATAAGATGTAACCACACAATTGGGCTCAAAACTCGCATGCTTGTGTTCTTAGCTCAAAAACCATCCTCCAAAATAAATTCTTCAAGCAAGTTCAAGAAGAAAAAATTTTTCAAATTGATAGGGTGCCCAAAAAAATAGTTTCTTGGAAAAGAAATCATCACCCTAACCAAGTAGTCCTAACATAAAAAAGAAGCAGTAAAAATATGTACAAATTCTAACTAACATGCAATCTATCATGCAATGCAACAACTAACTAGCAAAGGAAATCAAGAATTGGTGTTGAAAAAAGGAAATTGTTACCCATGGAGATCGGTCGGACGACCTCCCCACACTTAGAAATTTGCACCGTCCTCGATGCATGCAAAGAAGAATAATGTGGTGGGTTGCTACAATTGATGAGCTCCTTCAAAAGGTTGTGCGGGTGAACTTGTTTGTTGTCCCATTTGAAGCTTTTCCATTCCTTTTCTTCTTGGTGGCCAACCTCAAAGGACAGAAAAAGAAAGAAAATTAGGCCTACAACAAAGATATGAAAGCAATTAGAACATAGGCGGGGGCTAATGCCAAATACAAGTACGGTTCTCAAATACATGGTAGCTACAACATATATGTGAGAAAAAAATATAAGCTAAGGGCATAACAACTAATACTTGATGCAAGAGTAAAGTCAAAGCATAGGCAAATGACATGAAGAGCATGTTGCATCAAGCTTAATCAATAATTGACACAAACAAGATTAGTGATAAGTATGAGAGCATTTGGTCCCATCCTAACTCAATGATGATGAGGTACAAAAACAAGGGATCATGAGTTAGGAAGGACTAAAGCACTAATCTTGTGTGTAGAGTAAATATTACAATTAATACCAAACAAGTCACAAAGAACTAAAGGTAATCAAGAAATTCTCAACAATTGAGTAAGAGCATTCAACACCATTATTAAAATAAAAAACTTAGAAAATAAAAGGGAAAACAAGTTACAAAAATAAAATTAAAATGCAATGAATGAAAACAAGCGAATGCAATAAAAGAGGATGGAAGAAAAGATAAATTATTTTTTAATTTTTTATTTTTTGTATTTTTTTTACCGGCGCGGACGCGTCATGCACGCTTACGCGCCGATGCGCAGTTGGCCGAAAGGCGCGTACGCGCCAGGTGCGCGCACGCGTGGGTTGCAGGCACATAATAGGCACAAACTGGGCATAACTCTCTGGTTTTTTGCTGGTGGTAGAATTTTTGCATCCACGCGTACGCGTACATGGCACACCTGCGTGGATGATCGAAAATGCTTGAGGCGCACGTATGCACCAGGTGCGGGCACGCGCGGGTTGGTGCTCTGTTTTTCAATTTTTTTTCAAGTTCTTACACCAAATCAAGCATTCTAAACCTCCAAACAGCTACCCAAACACCATAAAACCTTATTTAACATATTAGACTACCAAATATACTCAACAAACTACTCTAAGTATGAATTTAAACTAATTCTACCAATATTTACAAAAGAGAAAATGAAAAGATATTACTATGGTGGGGTGTCTCCCACCTAGCACTTTTGTTTATTGTCCTTAAGTTGGACTTATGGGGAGCTCCTCCTAAGGTGGCTTGTGCTTGAAGCTATCCTTAAACATCCACCAATGCTTGAATCTCCAATAAGCTTTAGTCTTCAAAGATGATAACTCCAAGCCTTGATGGAGTTCCACACAAGCCATGGGCTCCCAAATTTGATTCTCCTTGTGTGATCCGGGATCCCACACTTTGTTTTGACACCCATCTTCAAATTGATCATCATAATTCCAATTGGGTGGCATGAACTTAGAATTCTCAATTAAGCACCCAAACATTCTCCTAGACCCATGCAATTTGGTTCTACACCAACCATTGCCATTCAACTTCGAGCATGCATCCATTATGAACTTAGAGTGATGTTTCCAACCACTACATAACTCTCTTTTACTCTTAACTCCACAAAGAGCTCTAAGTTGACCATCATTTTCAATCAAACCATTTTCAAGTGGGAAAGTAAAGATTAGAGATAAGAATTTTACCCACTTGAATGTTGTGTAGGATGGTGACTTAGGAAGGGGTGGTCCCAATGATCTTGTGAGTTTCACTCCCTTGTACTCTTCCTTGACTACCTCCACCTCTTTACAACTTTCCTCAACTTCAACCTCTTCCTCTTGGTGGCTTTCTTCCAATTCAATTTCTTCTTCATTGCTCACCAAAGGCATAAGAGATTGTTCATCTTCTTCTTTGACCTCAATTTCAAGCCCAATGGGAGAGGATTCAATTGTAGATAGGAACTCCTCAATGATTAAATCCATCTCTTGATCAACCTCTTCAAAGTCTTCAATCATGATATGCCTTGGAGGTTGTACACCCTCCTCAACATTAACATCAAGCATCTTGGAAGATGACTCTCTAATTCTACATTCCCATGGACTTCCAACATCTCCTATATTTTCAACCACTTCTTTCGGCTCATTTATCTCAACTTCTTCCCCTTGTGACAATTGTTGCTTCAACTCCTCTTCTTCACCTTGAAGCTCTAAGCTCACTCCCTCACTATGCTCCTTAATTGCTTCTCCACATTCAACAATGGGAGTCCTTTGATCGCATAGGCTTAGGCGGGAGGAGACCATATTGCTAACGGCTTCTGCTAGAATAGCCATCTTGGCTTGTACCTCCTTAAACTCTTTTCGGTTCTCTTCTTGCCTTCGAATGTAAGAACTAACACATTCTTGGAGAGGATCATCCATTGGAGGTGGTGTGAAAAAAGAAGGTTCATTGTTTGGGAAGGAGGTTTCATAATTGGAAGTTGTTTCATCTTGATAAAGGCATGGAGGTGGTGTATATTGAGGTGTATATTGAGATGGTTCTTGAGAGTAATTGTGTTGGAATGGTGGTGGTTCCATGTGTGGTTCATATGGTTCATAAGGTGGTTGGTATAATGGATAAGAATTAGGATCATAATGAGGTGTTTGGTGGTAGGGGGCTTGTGAGTAAGGTGGTTCAAAGTCATGTTGAGGGGGTGGTTCATAGGCATGTGGTGGTGGTTGTTGACAATCACAATAAGGGTCACCACATCCGTTAGATTGATATGCATTAGGATTAGGATTATACCCATAAGAATCTGGAGGTTGTTGTTACCAAGAAGGGTGATCAATCCTTTGAGGCTCACTCCACCTTTGATCGTGCCATCCTTGATGCATGTTATCATTGTAGCTTTCATTCCCTACAATATAATTTGAGCTAAACTCATAGCCAAAGTGGTGAGAATTCATAATAGCAAGAGAAAATAAAAATAAAACAAGTAAGAACTAATAAAAACTAACTCCTAAAACAAGCAAAAACTAGCAAAGAAGCATATTAACATGTATACAAGAGCAAATAACATAACACCATTGCAACTCCCCGGCAACGATGCCATTTTGATTTAAAGAAAATTGTCGTGTCGGTATAGAATTTCACACAAAATGAATTCTTTCTCGTTGCAAGTATAGTTCTATACCAACAAACAATCCTCCCAATCAAAAATTTGAGTTGTCACAAGGAAAAAACCCCAATGAGAATTAACCGTAGTATTTAGACTCCGGGTCGTCTCACAAGGAATTGCAACAAAATGCTCAATTATTGGCTATGAAGATGCAAGGGGTTTGATTTTATATTTTTGCAAGAAAAGTAAATGGCAAGAAAAATTAAATGACAAGAAAGTAAAATGGCAAGAACTAATAAAATAAAGGAAAAGTACTCTTGGCTAGACATAGGTAATTGAGATCACTATCCTTGTTTACATACCGAATATTGATAATTATGAGGGTCCAACCTATTAAGTCTACCTCCAAAAGCTTTAAGTACGTAATATCTACTCCTAAGCTTGAAGTATGTCAAATAGGCTTGATCATATGAATCCATGAGTCCCAACCTATCTACTAATTAGATTAGTAGTGGATTAGTTTCAATGGATATCAAATTGATCACCAAGGGTTCTCAAATCACCAATTCAATGAGACTCAATGACTCAAGGTCACTCAATTCCCTTAGCCTAGGCCAAGAGTAAAGAAAACTACTTAAAAACTAGTGGAAGCATTTTAACAAACACCTAGTGTGTAAGAAAAGTAAACATCACAAAATGCAAGAATTAAAGAAACCCATAACTATCATGAACAAGAAATCAATAATAACAATCAAGATCAACATAAAAGAGACATAGAAACATGAAATTGCATTCAAAGAAATCAAGATTCAACAATGGTTCATAAACATAAAAATGGCAAAATAGGGAAATTAACAACAAGAACAAAGGTGTAACAACAAGAAATTAAAAGGAGAAACTAAATCAAAACAAGAAGTGAAAGTTGGATTTAAGAAAATTTAACCTAAACTACCATAAATTTTAGAGAGAAGAGAGAGCTTCTCTCTCTAGAATTCTATCCCAAAACATGATGAAAACTAAACTATGAATACTTGGTTCATTTTCCCCTCAATCCTTGGGTTCAATAGCATCAGAAATGAGTTGGATTGGGCCCAAAATGAGCTGCAAATCGCTGGCCACGATTTAACTTTAGTGAACCACGTGCTCCATCGGTGTGCACGCGTACAGTGCGCGTGTGCATCCCTAGACTTTAGGCAACTACAGCAAATTTAATATCATTTTGAAGCCTCGGATGTTAGCTTCCTAACACAACTGAAACCTCCTCATTTAGACCCCTATAGCTCAAGTTATGGTCGATTGAGTGCAAAGAGGTCAGGCTTGACAGCTTTACAGTTCCTTCATTTCTTCATGAGTTCTCCCACTTTGCATGCTTTTCTCCTCACTTCTTACATCCAATGCTTGCCCTATGAACCTAAAATCACTCAACAAACATATCAAGGCATCGAATGTAATTAAAGTGAGTTAAATTTAGCTATTTTAAGGCCTAAAAAGCATGTTTTCACATTTAAGCACAAATCAAGGGAGAATTGCAAAACCATGCTATTTCATTGAATAAATGTGGGAAAAGGTGATAAAATCTCCCAAATTAAGCACAGGATAAACCACAAAATTTGGGTTTATCATTGCCTCCATTGTCCCTACCTCCTTGTTGATAATTGTCCCGCCAACTTTGGTTGGAGCAATCCCTCCAACCTTGATTATAGTTGTTTCTCCCTTGGTTATAGTTGCCTCCTTGTTGGGGGTACCCTTGGTTGTAATTTCTCTCTTGTGAATTGTATCCTTGATTAGCACGTTCATAGTAGGAGCGATCATAAAAGTTGTGGGTAGCCGCTAGAGTGTTATCTTCTTGGAGACTTGGACATTCATCCGTGTAGTGGGAGTAGCATGAGCAAATGCCACATACTTTTTGGGGGACCAATTGTTGACATTGTTGGTTTTGAGGAGGTGGTGGTTGTTGTTAGGATGGAGGTTGTTGTTGATTCACATGGAGTTGCTTTAGAAGGCTTGTCATTTCACACAAGGTCTTAGTAAGGGTAGCGGTCTTACTAATGAGTCTGAATTCACACCCCATTCAAAAATTGGTGAATGCGTTCTTTTGGCAAGCGCACCAAAATTATCGTCAAGTAATAACCCACAGTGGAGTGGGATCGTATCCACAAAGATTGGCGAATTCGAGTAGTTTTAATTAATTGATGAATTAGTCAAGCGGATCAATAAGATTGTGAAGTGCAGAATTGTAAATGACATAAATGTAAATGGCTAGAATATAAAGAAAAGCAATAAAGTGCAGAAATGGAAATGGCAGAATGTAAAGTACATAATCAAAAATGACTTGAATGTAAATGGGATTGGGAAATTGTTGAATGTAAAATTAAGCTATATAGAAAGGGATAGATAAGAATGGGGAAATTCATTGAGATCAGGAGATGTTATTTCTTTGGATCAAATCTAGCTTATATCCTCTTCAATCATGCAACTCATTGACCTCTTGGCAATCATGATTCATTGAGCCCCAATCTCTTGGTGACTCAATCTCTCAGATCTTAATTAATAGCCAATTCCTTGGTCTAATTGCTCATGAAGAGAGATATGCTTGGTCCCTGATTATACCACACTCCATTATAGGTCCAAGTAGAGGGAGGATTATATGTCACATATCCAAACACCAAAACCCAGATTCTACTCAAGTGTGAGAAGGGATTTCAAGCATGGTTTCATGTTTCCTTTCCCAAGGTTCCCATGAAACCCAATTGCATTCAATCTCTTTTCTAAGATAATTGAACACTAAGCATTAAGAACGAAATTCCTTCTAGCAAATCAAAGAGAAGATGAAGAGAAGAAGAATTTCACTATTATCAATCCATCAAGTACAACAGAGCTCCATCTCTCAAGGAGAGGGAAGTTAGCTACTCATAGCTCAAAGAAAAGTACTCAAAAGTGAAGTGTAAAAGTGGATCTAAAACTAACTGCTTAATCCCCTCTTCAGTACTCCATCGGGGGTATACTACTCCTAGTAAAATAAAAGAATTACAAAAGTGAAAAAGGAAAATTACATTTTGGAGGGAAAAGAAGCTCAATAAGTGTGACCTCCCAGCTGGTGTGTGATTGGTGCTCTAGTGGCGTGTCACACGCTCTTCAATTTTAGCTTGGCGTGCCACGCCCAGCCCTTCAAGTGGCACGCTCGTCTTCACTAACAACCTTGGCGTGCCATGCCTTCGAGCTCAAGTGGCACGCCCTAGTCTTTTTCCACTTCTCTTTGCCTCTGGAAACTTGAACTAGCGTGGCACGCCCAGGGTCTGGTGTGCCACGCCCTTGCTCTATGATTGGCTAAGCTTCTCTGGAAAGTTGAACTAGCATGGCACGCCCAGGGTCTGGCATGCCACGCCCTTTGTAAGTGAGTGGTTCCTCTGTTTCGCGTGCCACACCACGAACTCAAGTGGCACGCCCCAATGCTTCTTTGCTCTCTGAATGACACTAGCGTGCCACGCCTGGGATTCAAGTGGCACGGCTAAGTGAAGAATAGTGAGTGGCATGCCACGCCTTCGATACCAAGTGGCATGCCCCATGTAATTGGCCTCCTTCATCCTCTCTGGAAACTTATACCAGCGTGCCACGCCTAAAGGCTGGCGTGCCACGCCCATGATCTTGCCTTGGTTCCAGTAGCTAGCGTGCCACACTTTAGCCTTCAAGTGGTATGCCATAGTGAGATTCTTGGGTTAGCGTCCCACGCCTTCGATACCAAGTGGCACGCCCAGTCCTTGCTTTTGGTCTCTTTGTGCATTGGCGTGCCATGCCTGGTTGCTCAAGTGGCACGTCTAAGTGAGATTGAGAGGTTGCCGTGCCACGCCTTCGACTTCAAGTGGCACGTCCAGTCTTCAATTGCCTTCAGCCCCTTCTCTGGAATATTGTACCAGCGTGCCACGCCATGCTGTTCAAGTGGCACACCCATGAATTTATGAACTCTTCAAGCTTGGCGTGCCACGCCTGGGTTCTTAAGTGGCATGCCCAAGTGACTTCTTGGAGATGGCGTGCCAGGCCTTCGATACCAGGTGGCACACCATAGTGGAGGTTCTTCTTGGAATGGTGAGTTGGCGTGCCACGCCCCTTTGATCAAGTGGCACGCCCATAGTAGTTGATGGGTTAGACGTGCCACACCCAACCTGGCGTGCCACGCCCCTTTTATATCCTCCATTGTTGCTCTCTGGAACTTTGTACTAGCGCGCCACGCCCAGTCCCTGGCGTGCCACGCCCACATGCATGCTTGGACTTTCCCACTGGAATTTAGTACTGGCGTGCCACGCCAGTGCATTTATGTGGCGTTTGCTCCCAAGTAGCACGCCAGTTTCACACGCCCAGCTTCTTGTTTGTCTTCTACCCATTTTTGATGCCTTTTTCACCTGAAATTCAGCACAACTCATCTTAAAGTAGTGTACCATAATATTCATCAAATAATGCATGAATTGTACTGATCAAATGAGATTTTTTCTCTTTTATGGTCTTCTTTATGAAAGAAAGAAGGGAAGATGATGCAAGTCATCACAACACCAAACTTAAGCTTTGCTTGTCCCAAGCAAATCAATGTGAGTAAGCCTTTATAACTTGAGGCCTTGGCTTTGAATGATTGCAATACAACTAAGAGTAAAACTAAGTGTTCAACACATGTATGAATATTTTAATGTCATGAAGTAGCAAGGGTTGTTTTGATTTCTTGAGCACGACTCTAAGTGTTTTGTCTCAAGACAAGCCTTTAATTAGGCTTTCAATTAGCACTCCCAAACCAGTTGGTTTTAGGGTACTAGGTGTTGAGACACTCCTAAAAATTTACTTGCCCAGGTCTCTTCTTGACACATCTTCACCACAAGCATCTACTAAGATCTTTAATTCTTTTTGAGCTTTTTAATGTTTCTTTTTCCATCCCAGTAGTTGATGCTCAGACCCTTGGGCCTTTATTGCTTACTACCTCTTGGTTCTATGGATATTCAAGGAACACCCCTTAACCTTCTCTTGTTATACCTTCTAGGACTAGTTGCTCTCCATGACTCATTTTCTTTTTAGTTCATCCAAGGTTCTACACTTAGTTTGTTATTTCTTAGTTTGTTTGATGATCTCTCTTGGCCTTGGTCTCTCTTATTATTTTTGCACAACTCATAGTAACTCTTATGGAGACAAGCTCTACTTTTATTTATGTTGAAATGAAGACTTGAAATACATGGCATTTTCTTTCATATAAACTTAAAAGACTCATAAAGGCTTCAAACATGAATTAAAACTAAGCATAAAACATAAACTATCCTAGCATGATTACTTATTCAATAAAACAAAAGCTTAAAATAGGATTTCAGAATTTAGAAAGTGTCAACCATGGGACTCAACAACCTTGAGCAGCTTCATCTTCAGTTTATTGGCCTCTTCCCTTTGTTCTTCTTCTTGGAAGGGGAGGAGCCACCTTCATCTGGCTTGGAGAAACCTTTTTGTGCTTTGGCATCATTGGGCTTCTAAAATCCTAGCCTCCTAATCTAGGATTTCACATTCTCCTTGTGTTGGTATGCTATTTCTTCCTGCCTTGAGCTGAGTTCCTCCAATTTCTGTATATAGGTGGGGTAATTGGGGTTCATGTTAGCTACTGCATTACACAGATAGCTCAACTTTATTTGTGCATAGCAATCATATTCCCCTCTGGCTACAGTTCTTGCTTTATAAAGGTGTCTGAATTCAGCAAGACTCTCCATTTGTTGTAATTGTCGTCCCAGAATCATTCCTAAGCTGCCTTGCATCTCTCCCCAGTTAATTTAATCTTACTGCTCCTTGAGGTTTTCAAAACCCCCTTGGAGTTGTTGAATGTTCTGGTTGACTTGCCTCCATTGTTGTTGTTGAGTCTCCTTGAATTGATTGACATCTTCCCTAGCGTGGTGTAGGTCTCCCTTCATTTGGTGTACATCTCCTTGCAATTGTTCCCAGTTGAATCCTTCTAGGAATTGTTGATATTGGTAGTGTAGTGGTGGTGGTTGGAGTGCCAGGAATTGAGGTTGCTCTTCGGCCTCTTCCTCCTCTTGTTGTTGTTGTGGTCCATGAGCATGAGCTCTTTGTTCCCTAGCCCTTTGAAGTTTGTTAACAGCCACCACCTTGGCCATCTTCTTGGCAGTTATAAATTTTTCTTACTTCACAAGCATCTCTGTATAATGCTGGGGAATGCCAACCTTGTGTTGTCACTGGTACTTTTCAGCACTTTGTTGATGTTGTTGGAGATCATCTCCCCCACGTTGACATTCTCGCCTCTCATGATGCTGTATATGAACACAGCTCTCTCCTTGGTCACCTCTGAAGTGTTGGATGTGGGGATTAGGGACCTCCTCACAAATTCTAGCCACCCTCTAGCTTGGGGGCTTAAATCTCTTTTCCTCAATTGGTTGGGTATCCCATCCTTATCATTTTTCCAACGCACATTCAGCACACAAATTTCATTCAGGATCTCATCAAACCCAGGGTCTTGCTGCTTCATTCTTTCTTCATAGCTCCGGGTGGAGCTTGTCCTCTTCACCATTAGCATCCTTTCTATGCTAGATAGACTATAGTCAATGGACTTCCTGTAACGACCCAACTTCCAATACGTCATGATCGTACCAAAAGTAAGGCGTTACCGACCTGTTTTCCTTATTAACTACATAATATTGAGCCTTTAGTTTGATATCGTGTTTCAGTTTTAGTAGAAAATTCCAGAAAATTTTGTTTTTATTTATCAAAATCATATAGCGAACATTTCAAAGTAATAATAATCACATAATTATTAATAATAATATCTGACATACAAATGATTTCAAATAAAACTCAGATACAAATCCTATCCCTCTGTATAAAATAAAAATGTTAAGCAATAAGAGCGAGGGAACTCTATGAAAGCAACTCAAATAAAAAACTTAACTCATAAATAAGGTCTAACAATCGCCCGCAGCTTCAAACGGAGTCTTCGAACCTGTGTCACTGAAAGGGTGGAAGATTTTAGAGTGAGAACAAACTACACGTTCTCAGTAGGGAATGGGAATGCCGTAAAAATAATGATTTACATGCAAATAATTAAATTTACTTAATAAACCATCTTTGTCAAACCCTTTGAAATACTTTTTAATCTTACCTTAGATAAGTAATTACTTTCTTTAAATTCCTAAACCCAAAACAGATCTCAATTGAAAAAACTTGTCATATTAAATATCTTTCAGCCACATAATTGATGCTCAGTCATAACAACAGATAGTAATCATCTTTATCCATTCACAAACTACTAGCACAAGCAAGAAAGTCAATTCATCACACAAACAAATCACAATAAGACAAACAATACAATCATAGAGAAGTAATACAAGCAAACACAACCAAATGCAAATGCACAACCAATATGATGCAGGCCATGAGCTCACGTGTCGGTTTACACCCTGCAGTCCGACATTACCTAGGAACTAGTCCTAAATATGGCTTTATCTCTGTAGGTGAACTTCGGCCTACAGAAATAGCACTCCCATAAGTGAACTTCGGCTTACAGGAATAGTTTAACCACAACACAACAACTTTCTGTAGGTGAACTTCGGCCTACAGAAATAGCACCTCTGTAAGTGAACTTCGGCTTACAAAAATGGCGCCCCTGTAAGTGAACTTCGGCTTACAGGTATCACAACTCACTGTAGGTGAACTTCGGCCTACAGGATCAACACCCTGAGATACCCAACTAGTATTCACTGTAGGTGAACTTCGGCCTACAGGAATAACAACTTACTGTAGGTGAACTTGGGCCTACAGGACCTCTAGGGCCAACAGAAAAGCAGCAGATGAATATACAAATATCTCTGGAGTTGCCTTAACGCAACAAATGACCTTTCAACAGGCCCTCTGCTTGTTCTCTATTCTCTTTATCATATTACTCTTTTCACTTTGAATCCTTAACACATGTTCTTAAACCTTTCTTAACTTTCTCAAGCATTCATTCATAAAAATCTCAATCATCAATTCAGTTCATAATCTCTGCCTTGGCAATCTTGAGTCAAGCCAACTTTAAAACTATCTTTCATTTTAGTTCTATATCAAAGACTCAAGAAAAATCATGCATTAAACACTTTTCAAAACTTAACCTTTCATTAGAAGCAATCAAATAAAACTCTTTCTCATGTTTACTAACTTCCCAAAGATTCAAAAATCATCTCTCTTACTATTTAAATTCAAATATTATTATTTCACCAAATTTCTAAAAAGGTAATCCTTTATTTCAAGCTCAAAACATAACTCTTTCTATATTGAATCAAATTCAAAACATAATTTCTTTCTTAAATAATTTAATTTTGAAACATAAACCTTTCTCTCGTAAATTGAATTCAAAATAGAATTATTCTTTTCTTAACTAAATAAAACTTAAATAATCATTTTTCCAAATCCAAATCTTCTAAAATAACTTCTCAAATAAAACTTCAGATTTTATAAAATTTCGGCAACACTTCCCCTAAAACTCGGACTTAGCCACCCTTATGGGTTCCCTCTTTCTCAACAATTCAACAATCCTTTCTCAACATTTATCAAATACAAGATTCTCAAGCAACCAAAAAATCCACAATTCGCAATTCTTACATAATCCAACAATCCGATTTTCATCTCATCAATTTACAATTAAATTCATAAGTCATAGAATCCTTTCAAATTAAAGTCAATCAATTCTCCATCCATTTAACAGCAACTATCATGACAGATTCTCAATAATTATCTCATCACAATTCAGTTTAAGAACTAACATCCTTTCATCAATTAAAATCAGAATTTCCATAAACCATTCTTTAAAAGTAAACCGGTCCAATTTCAAGAATTCATAACAAATACCCCAACATCAACTCTTCATATTTCTTGTTATTTTTAAAGTTATTTAGTTATTAGCAAAGTTACCATTTTATTCTAAAGATCACACTTTTAGGAAAATATTTCAGTAATCATCCTCCAATCCTTTAACCGTTCTCAAAATCAACTCTAGTTAACCTTAAATCAACAATAACAACCAAATTAAGAAATCAATGTAACCCAAAATTTAGGTAACAAGCATAGCCTCAAACCAAAGTCAACCTCATCAATTAATCGCTTACAACAATGAAACCAGTCACAATCACAACCAAGTCAGGATCAATAAATCATGACACAGAAAATTAGTCTAACCATTAATAAATTATTTATATACTCTTAAAGTTTGCTATATTATTTCAGAAAATCACAGGTTCTCTAAATAGTTTAATCCCTTAGTCCCAATCCTTCAATAACCACCAAAACCAATCTCAACTAGTCACAAGTAAACTTCACAGCCATTCCCATACATCAAATATCCAATTCAACATCAAACAAGTCAATAATTCACTCAAAATCAGAATCTCAACCAATTCATCGCAGAATCAATAATTCAGTCACATTTCACAACCGCATCTAATTTCAATTATAATTCAAAGTAACCACAACCACATTTCAACCAATTCAGCAATATCACATGAAATCAGAATTGTCAACAAATCCATTAAAATCAGAAAACTAATATCAGTCATAGCATTAACCAATCACAATTCAAACTCGACTCATCAATCCTCAACATGTCAGTTTTTCTCAATAAGTAACTCAGTATATTTTCAATTTAGTAAGTAACACAAGCTTAATCACCATTCACTACCATATTTAATTCAAATCATAACTCAGAAAAAATTGCAATAGCTAACCATTCTCAAACACATTTCAAGTCATTCATGTAAATTAAGAAGTCCTTAACTATTATTAACCATTTGCACTTATCTAATTAACTTTTTAGGCATTCTAAATTAAAAACGTTAAATCCCCTACCTCAATAAGCCGGAATCGTATTATTTAACGTAACAATTTTCTTTATCCCCAATTTGTGGCAGGTAGTCATTCCAATACAACTGGAACGGCAGCGGCATCACCCACAACTCTAGTAGCAGCAACAACAATTTTGGAAGGAAATTTAATAGAGGCTGAAGCAAATGCAAGGGTAAAACAGAACAGATCATCAAAGGAGCAGTAATCAGAATATTGATTGTAGAACAAAACCTATCTTACCAAAAGAAATACAGGAATGGAGCAGCAGCTCAGGTACTCAGAAAAACAGAAACCAGAGAGCAGGGCATACGTCTTAGCAGCAGCAGCACCAATCCAATCGGTTAGAACAGCAGGGACACCAACGAAGTAAGAACGACAAAACAAAAGAGAAGCAGAATAAGGTCGAGAATATCAGTGGAAAATACAGGATTGCAACAGAGCAACTGGGGTTCAGAGGTAGTGGTTCTCATGGCTATGACATAACTGACTCACCATGAACGACGACGGCGACCAGGAATTCCGGCGATAGCGGCGGCAGAGGAACGGTTCCTCCCCTATGCGTCTCCTTTCTCACACATCTCGTCCTCCTCTAGCTCTCCCTCTCTCCAACGACGGTAACTACTCCACTCTCCTCCACGGCAGCGCCAAAGCTCAGGATGGCAACGCGAGCTCAGGCTTTATAGACGGGACGGCGGTGATGGCAGCTCTTCCCTCTGACCTCCATTGCATCTCTCTCTCGACGCCTCTCCCTCATCCCTGTTCAACCGGCACCAGGGCGGACTCCACGGAACGGTGGCGACAAGCGGGCAAGGTGCAGTGGCGGCGATTCCAGGCCGGCAGTAGCACGCGACGAAGGAGGCGGCGGTGAGGCAGCAGACTCGACCGGTTGGATGACGGCGCGGTGAAGCTCCCTCTCTTTCCCCCAGCTCGACGGCGACGGCAGCGAGGCCCAGCCAGCACTGTCTCCCTTTGCTTCCCTCTCTTTCTCAGATCTTTCTCTCTGTTTCCCCATTTCTTAAGTGTGTATGCATTTGTACGTTGAAAGAGGGTGAGGCTGCGGCGGTTAGGTTTAAAAATTGGGGAAATTAGGGTTCTGAGTTAATTTTAGGAATTAGGGTTAGAAATTAGGATTTTATAAAGAAATAAGGATAGATATGAATAGATATTTTGATAAAATTGGAGGGTAGAGTAATTTTAAAATCAAATGTACTCTATTTAAAAATATTTAGGAACATTATTTATCATCATATTGCTAAGTTCAATTAATTATTTCTAGTTTCAATTATAAAATAAGCATATTAATCATATAATTATAAAATATAGTTCAAACTCAATATTAATCATTCTAATTAAATGATATAACTTCTTATTATTTTTCTATCACTAGACTTTAATTTCAATTTATAAAATAACCAATTATAATATAAATTGTACATAAATATTAATTGACTTAAACTTAAAGTATTTATAAATATCAATCTAATCATTTCTAATAAAATAATTTCTAGGGGTTCAAATTAATAACATATTTCATTCAAAATAGAATTTATTTAAATCAAATTATACAATTCTTCTTATTTTTCAATTATCAAAATTATAATTTCAATTATACCAAATATCTAATAAGGATTATATAAAAATTCTAATTAATTTAAACTCTAATTATGATGAAATTCCATTTAATTACCTTTAGTAAAATAATTTTCTTAAAATAAAGTTATCAATAAATATAATAAATCACAAATAACTAATTATTTAATTTTCAAAAACTAGGGTTGTTACACTTCCCCCCTTACATAGCTAATGTAGCCATAGTGTTGTCCTGGTTGAGGTGCTGCGTTAGCATAGAATTCTCTCATGATGCTCTCTACCACCTTCCTTGGTGGGTTGCATAGAAGTGACCAATCCCTATTGTTGATCTCAATGTTGATCTCATGATGCTCGTTCCTCCCTAGTTGGAACCCAACTTGTGGAATGATCTCCCTCTCACTCACCCAACCATAGAATTGATTTTAGTTGAATGGGGAGAGGAACTTGTAGTCATTGAAAGAGGTTGAGGATTCAGAGGTTGGTTCCTTGGTTTTTCTTTTCTTTGAGGTTGAGCTTTTTGGTGATGCCATTAGGTTGAGAGAGTGTGTTTGAGGTTGTGAAAGATGGGAGTTGCAAGAAAGAGCAAGCAAAACAAGGTTTTGTTCCAACACCAAACTTAGGACTTGATTGTCCCAATCAAGAAAAAGAAGAAAGAAAGTGGGGAAAGAGAAATAGAAAAGGTGAAAAGAGAAAGGAAGGTGAAGGGTGTATGTATGCTTTTCGCGTATGATTAGGGTTTTGAAGTGGGAGAGGAGTTGGGGAGGTGAGGCTTTTATAAGGGGTGAATGGTGTGGTTCGAAGGGTGGGAAATAAAAAGGATTAAATGTTTTCCCACTTGGGGAGTGGCGCCTAGCATGGGAAGAGGCGCCAACTCTTATCTCACTGTGTCTTCTGCATGTGTTGAGTTCCAAAGTGCAAGTACACTTTGACTTCCTTGCTTTGTGAGTTGTTCACCATGTGGGCCCCATCTTCTCTCCTGAAATTGAAACTAAAACCCATTAGTAATTATAAAAGAACCTGTTCACATTTTTTCTCATCAAGAGTAATTTGGATTGCAACTAATGGGTGTCCATTGGGACACCAAACTTAATCCTTTGGCATCTTAATAAATTGGTTCCATCATTGTGTATTCAATGTGTTTATAAGAATGGAATAACACCAATCTTTTCATTTTCTTTTGATTCTAATTCCTCTGAACTCATTAAGCCATGTTCATGTTCTTGCCCAAAACATTAAGTGCTTTCAATTTGGATAATATGGGCTGCTAGGTGATCCTTGGTAGTGGCCACATCAAACTTAATCTCTGGGCTTATTCTTCAAAATCAAGCTACTAATTGGTTGTAAGCCTAGATTAAGTGGGTGAGTGGCCACACCAAACTTACCAATTTAGCTAGTTCTCAGCCCTTTTACTCACCATTAGTTTTGCCTTCATCAAGTTGCAATTCCAGAATAGAAAGAGATAGAAGAGTGTAAAAAATATTCTAACTACCAAAGCTAATATAAAACTTTCCTACCTACTATTGTAATCTAATCCTAATATGGTAATGTAACACAAATGTGAGACTGAAAATTAAACTATCTAAAGAAATAGATTTTAAACTACTTTTAAGAAAGGAAATTAAATCAAAAAAGGATAAAGTGTTGGGGTGCCTCCCAACTAGCGCTTCTTTATTGTCATTATCTTGACATTCTTTCATCTTTAGCTGAGCTTGTAGCTCACTCTCTGCTCCTCTAAGGAGCCTCCCAAGTAGTGTTTGAGTCTATGGCTATTGACAGTAAAAGTTCTCTGAGTCTTGTCCTCTATGAGCTCTACATGACCATAGGGAAACACCTTGAGTATGGTGAAAGGTCCTGACCATCGAGACTTAAGTTTCCCAGGGAAGAACTTGAGTCTTGAGTTGTAGAGTAGCACCTTCTGTCTTTCAGTGAACTCCCTTCTTGCTATCTTTTGGTCATGCCACCTTTCTGTGTTCTCTTTATAAATTTTTTCATTCTCATATGCTTGATTTCTAAACTCCTCCAGCTTATTGAGTTGCATTAATCTCTTTTCTCCAGCAGCTTGCTCATCATAGTTTAACATTTTTAGAGCCCAAAATGCTCTATGCTCAAGTTCAACTGGTAAGTGACAAGCCTTGCCATATACCAGTTGGTATGGAGACATCCCAATGGGAGTCTTATAGGCTATTCTGTAGGCCCATAGTTCATCATCCAGCTTCTTAGACCAATCCTTTCTTGAGCTTCCAATAATTTTTTCAAGGATTCATTTTAGCTCTCTGTTGGAAATTTCAGCTTGCCCGTTGGTCTATGGGTGGTATGGAGTTGCCACTTTGTGCTTGACTCCATATCTGAGAAGGAGTGTCTCGAGTTGTTTGTTGCAGAAGTGTGTCCCTCCATCACTAATGAGAGCTCTGGGAACTCCAAATCTGCTGAAGATATTCCTTCTCAAGAAGCTTATCACAACTTTGTTGTCATTTGTTGCAGTGGCTATGGCTTCTACCCACCTTGAGACATAATCAACATCCACCAATATGTAGCTATTTGAGTAGGAGGTTGGGAAGGGTCCTATGAAGTCAATCCCCATACATCAAATAGCTCCAGCTCTAGTATGAATTAATGTGGCATCTTATTTCTCTTGGTTGGATTACCAGCTCTTTGGCATTCATCACACCTTGACACCATTTCCTTGGCATCCTTAAACAATGTTGGCCAGTAAAATCCGGATTGAAGCACTTTTGCTGCTGTTCTTTCTCCACTGAAGTGACCTCCATATGCGGATCCATGGCACTGCCATAACACTTCCTGCCCTTCTTCATGGGATATACACCTTCTTAGGATTTCATCAGCACACTTCTTGAATAAATAGGGGTCATCCCAAATGTAGTGTTTAGCATCCTTGATTAGCTTCCTCCTCATGTGCTTATTGATGTTAGTTGGTAGTTCCCTAATAGCCTTGAAGTTAGCTATGTCTGCAAACCAAGGGGCTACTCGAATCATCATCAATTGTTCATCAAGAAAGCTTTTATTTACTGCTACTTGATGCATTTCTTCTTCTTGTGGGATCCTTGAGAGGTGGTCAACTACCTTGTTCTCTGCTTCGCTCCTATCTTTAATCTCAATATCAAATTCTTGGAGCAGCAGAATCCATCTTATTAGTCTGGGCTTAGATTCTTGTTTGGTAAGCAAGTATTTGAGTGCTGCATGATCAGTGAACACAATTACTTTTGAGCAAATAAGATATGCTCTAAACTTATCAAAAGCAAAAACTATGGCTAAAAGTTCTTTCTCCGTGGTAGTATAGTTCCTTTGATTCTCATTAAGGACCTTGCTAGCATAGTAAACAAAATGTACTAGCTTGTCTTTCCTCTGTCCTAGAATAGCACCAACAGCAAAATCAGATGCATCACATATTAGTTCAAAGGGAATATCCTAGCTTGGTGGTACTATAATAGGTGCAGAGGAGAGTTTCTTCTTAAGTTCATCAAAGGCTACCATGCACTCTCTATCAAAAACAAAGGGAGTATTTGAGACAAGTAGGTTGCTAAGGGGTTTTGCAATCTTTGAAAAATCTTTGATAAACCTCCTATAGAACCCAGCATGTCCCAAAAAATTTCTGATTGCTTTGACATTACAAGGTGGAGGTAATTTTTTAACTACTTCCACTTTTGCCTTGTCCACTTTTATGCCATCTTTTGAAATCTTGTGACCAAGAACCACCCCTTCAGTCACCATAAAATGGCACTTCTCCTAGTTTAAAACCAGGTTGGTTTCTTGACACCTTTTTAGCACAAGAGAAAGATGGCATAGACAATCAGAATATGAGTTCCCAAACACAGAAAAGTCATCCATGAATACTTCTATGAACTTCTCAATCATGTCTGAAAAAATGGAGAGCATGCACCTTTGGAATGTTGCAGGTGCATTGCACAATCCAAAGGGCATTCTCCTATAAGCAAAGACACCATATGGACAAGTAAATAAAATTTTTTCCTGATTCTTGGGGTCTACAACAATTTGATTGTAGCCCGAATACCCATCCAGGAAGCAATAATACTCATGTCCTGCCAATCTTTCAAGCATCTGGTCCATGAAAGGTAGGGGAAAGTGATCCTACCGGGTGGCTTCATTAAGTTTCCGGTAGTCAATGCACATACGCCATCCGGTCACTGTCCTTGTGGGTATCAATTCATTCTTCTCATTTGCCACAACAGTGATCCCTTCCTTCTTAGGGACTACTTGCACCGGGCTTACCCAAGGGCTATCTGAGATGGGGTAGATCACCCCTGCTTGCCACAATTTCAATACTTCTTTCTGAACCACTTCATTCATAGTTGGGTTCATCCTCCTTTGTTGTTGTCTTGAAGGTTTGGCATCTTCTTCAAGTACGATTTTATGCATACACATTGAAGAACTGATCCCTTTTAAATCTGTAAGTATCCAGCCTATGGCATCCTTGTGTTGCCTCAACACTTGGATAAGCTCCTCTTCTTGTTCTTTGCTCATACTTGAATTTATGATTACTGGGTGAGTGTTGTTGGCACCCAGATATGCATATTTCAAGCTGGGTAGTAAGGTTTTCAGCTCTAGTTTTGGTGCCTCTGCATCTTTGTTGTCTGTGGTGATTGGCATGATTGAGTTTCTCATGGTTGCTTGTGGTGGTTCTCCATCTGGTGCTTGTTCCAGCTCAATGGTTCCTCCATATTGTTCTTCTTCCAAGACTCTTTGAACTATTTGTTCCATGGTGTCTACTAGCTTGCATTCTCCTATAGATTCATTGGGGTAACTCATTGCTTTAAAGACGTTGAAGACCATTTTCTCTTCATGCAACCTCAATACTAGTTCCCCTTTTTGCACATCAATGATGGCTCCAGCAGTAGCTAGAAATGGTCTTCCAAGGATAATTGACGTGTTGGCCTCTTCTTCCATGTCCAGCACAACGAAATCAGCAGGGAAGATGAATTCTCTCACTTTCACTTGCAAGTTTTCCACCACCCCATGTGGAAACTTAAATGTTCTGTCAGCCAATTGGAGTGCCATTCTTGTTGGCTTGACTTCCTCAATCTTCATCCTTCTCATCATGGTTAGGGACATGAGATTTATGCTAGCTCCCAAGTCACACAAAGCTTTCTCAATAGTGATATCCCCTATGATGCAAGGGATTTGAAAACTCCCTGGGTCTTTCAACTTTTGAGGCAGCTTCTTCTATATGATGGCGCTGCATTCCTCGGTCAATACTATGGTCTCTTTGCTTCCCAGTTCCTCTTTCTTGTTATAAGCTCCTTCAAAAATTTGGCATAGAGTGGCATTTGTTCTAATGCCTCAGGAAATGGTATGTTGATTTGGAGCTTCTTGAAGATATCTAGGAACTTAGAGAATTGGCCATCCTTCCCACCTTTTCCTAGTCTTTGTGGGTATGGTGCTTTTGGCATATAAGGCTTCAAGACTGGTTTTGGTTGTGGTGGAGCAGGGATCTCTTCTTCATCCTTTTTCCCGTGCTTTTCTGCAACTTTTTCATGGTTGTCTTTGCTTGGGGTTCCTTCCTCCACAACCTTCCCACTTCTTAGTGTAATGGCCTTGCATTCCCCTCTTGGGTTGGCCATGGTATCATTGGAAAATGTGTGTGTGGGAATGGGATTTGCTTGGATAAAATCCCCACTTGTGCTTCCAACTTTGAGATTGCTGCACCTTGATTTTTCAGATTTGACCTGTATTCCTCTTGATTAGCGTCTATCCTTCTTTCAATTTGTGCTTGTCTGTCCATGAGGGTGGAGACTGCCCCTGTAATCTGTGATGACAATTGTGCTATTGCGGCCTCCATCCTCTCAAAGTTGCTCTTGATTTCACATGGTTGCATAGTTGAGGGTGGTATGTCTTGATTGAGGTTGTTGTGTATGGGTTGGTTGCTATGGTATGATGTGTTTTGTGAGTTATGGTAAGGTCTATGGTTCCCTGTTTGATGGTTGGGGTTGTGGGTGGAATACTGATTTGATTGATAAGGTTTGTTGTGGTCTTAGTTGTGGTTTTGTTGGTTTCTCCACCCAAAATTTGGATGGTTCTTCCAACCTGGATTGTATGTCTTAGAGTGTGGGTCATATGGTGGTCTGGATGAATTGTTCACATAATTAGCTTGTTCCCAGTCACCTTCAGATTCTGGTGCATTCCCTTCTTGTTGAGGAGTTTGGTCTTGAATGACTGAGGCTTGATTGGCCTCCATACTCTTGGTTAAGGTTGCTATTTGGGCTTTAATTGCCTTGCTCTGAGCTAACAAAGCATCTACAGAGTTGAGTTCTAGCACTCCCTTCTTCTGAGTCCTTTCTGAAGCATAGAAATACTCATTTTCAGCTACAGTCTCAATGACATCTATGGCCTCTTCAATGGTTTTCTTTTTGTTGAGTGAGCCTCCTGAAGAATGATCCAGGGCCTTCTTTGATTCATAGAAGATATGTAATTGTACCCACTCATTGAATATTTCTGGTGGGCATCTTCTTGTCAGATCATTGAATGTTTCCCATGCCTCATAGAGTGTTTCTCCATCTTGTTGTCTGAAGGTTTGCACCTCAGCTCTCAGCCTGTTGATTCTTTGTGAAGGGTAAAATCTTGCAAGGAATCTGTTCACGACCTCCTCCCATGTAGTTAGGCTATCATTGGGGAATGATTCCAACCACTTTGCTGCCTTATCTCTGAGTGAGAAAGGGAACAAGAGTAGTTTGTAGCTGTCAGGGTGTACCCCGTTGGACCTTACAGTATCACATATCCTCAAGAATGTGTTGAGATGTTGATTAGGGTCTTCTTGGGCACTTCCTCCATATGAGCAATTATTCTGAACAAGTGTGATGAGCTGAGGCTTCAGCTCAAAATTATTGGCATGAATTGCTGGCTTTAGGATGTTGCTGCCACAATTTCCTGGGTTTGGGTTGATGTAGGAGCCTAAGACTCTCCTTTCTTGCCCAGCATGATTGCCAGCTTCCTCTTCAACGTGGTTATGTGCTTCTTCTTCCATGGTAGTTTCTAGATTTTCCTCCACTAGTTCCTCTCCAATTATGCCTTTGCCTCTTGCTTCCCTCCTTCGGCTAAGGAAGGTCCTTTCAATTTCACTATCAAAGGGATATGAAGTCTCTCCTCTTCTACCTGTCATACAATTGGCAAATAACCAGCAGAGAACAAGTGCAGTAGGGAAAACCTTGTTGAGATTAGTGGTTAGCTTTGTTGATGCAATTAATCGAATAGTTAGAAGAGTGGAAATATGGATGACGAATAAAAATAATCAAAGAAGGAAGAAATAGAACTCATAGCGGAAATAGAAAGAAAAAAATAAAAGGTGCTAAATAAAAGAAATTAAAATAACAAGGAATTTTAAATTGCTTAATCTAGCTCTCCAATCAATTTAATCACTATCAAATTTAAGCCAATCCCTGGCAACGGCGCCATAAAACTTGATGAGTTTGAATTCACACCCCATTCAAAAATTGGTGAATCCGTTCTTTTGGCAAGCGCACCAAAATTATCGTCAAGTAATAACCCACAGTGGAGTGGGATCTTATCCACAGAGATTGGCAAATTCGAGCAGTTTTAATTAATTGATGAATTAGTCAAGAGGATCAATAAGATTGTGAAGTGGAGAATTGTAAATGACATAAATGTAAATAGCTAGAATATAAAGAAAAGCAATAAAGTGCAGAAATGGAAATGGCAGAATGTAATGAACAGAATCATAAATGACTGAATGTAAATGGGATTGGAGAATTGCTGAATGTAAAATTAAGCTATAAAGAAAGGGATAGATAAGAATGAGGAAATTCAGTAAGATCAGGATATGTTGTCTCTTTGGATTGAATCTAGCTTATATCCTCTTCAATCATGCAACTCATTGACCTCTTGGCAATCATGATTGATTGAGCCCCAATCCCTTGGTGACTCAATCTCTCAGATCTTGATCAATAGCTAATTCCTTGGTCTAATTGCTCATGAAGAGAGATATTCTTGGTCCCTGATTATGCCACACACCATCATAAGTCCAAGTAGAGGGAGGATTATATGTCATATATCCAAACACCAAAACCCAGATTCTACTCAAGTGTGGGAAGGAATTTCAAGGATGGTTTCATGTTTCCTTTCCCAAGGTTCCCATGAAACCCAATTGCATTCAATCTCTTTTCCGAGATAATTGAACACTAAGCATTAAGAATGAAATTCCTTCTAGCAAATCAAAGAGAAGATGAAGAGAAGAAGAATTTTACTATTATCAATCCATGAAGTACAACAGAGCTCCCTCTCTCAATGAGAGGGAAGTTAGCTACTCATAGCTCAAAGAAAAGTACTCAAAAGTGAGGTGTAAAAGTTGATCTAAAACTAACTGCTTAACCCCCTCTTGCAGTACTCCTTAGGGGTATTTATAATACTCCTAGTAAAATAAAAGAATTACAAAAGTGAAAAAGGAAAATTACATTTTGGAGGGAAAAGAAGCTTAATAAGTGTGACCTCCCAGCTAGCGTGTGATTGGCGCTCTAGTGGCGTGTCATGCGCTCTTTAATTTTAGCTTGGCGTGCCACGCCCAACCCTTCAAGTGGCATGCTCGTCTTCACTAACAACCTTGGCGTGCCACGCCTTCGAGCTCAAGTGGCACACCCTAGTCTTTTTCCACTTCTCTTTGCCTCTGGAAACTTGAACTAGCGTGGCACGCCCAGGGTCTGGCGTGCCACGCCCATGCTCTATGCTTGGCTATGCTTCTCTAAAAAGTTGAATTAGCATGGCACGCGTAGGGTCTGGCGTGCCACACCCCTTTATGAGTGAGTGGTTCCTCTGTTTGGCGTGCCACGCCACGAATTCAAGTGGCACACCCCAATGCTTCTTTGCTCTTTGAATGACACTGGCGTGCCACGCCTGGGATTCAAGTGCCACACCTGGGTTCTTAAGTGGCACGCCCAAGTGACTTCTTGGAGCTGGCGTGCCACGCCTTCGATACCAAGTGGCACGCCATATTGGATGTTCTTCTTGGAATGGTGAGTTGGCGTGCCACGCCCCTTTGCTCAAGTAGCACACCCATAATAGTTGATGGGTTAGGCGTGCCACGCCCAACCTGGCGTGCCTACGCCCCTTTTGTGTCCTCCATTATTGCTCTCTGGAACTTTCTACTAGCGTGCCATGCCCAGTCCCTGGCGTGCCATGCCGACATGCATGCTTGGACTTCCCCTCTGGAATTTAGTACTGGCGTGTCACGCCTAGCTCCTGGCGTGCCACGCCAGTGCATTTTTGTGGCGTTTGCTCCCAAGTGGCACGCCAGTTTCACACGCCCAGCTTCTTGTTTGTCTTCTACCCATTTTTGATGCCTTTTTCACCTGAAATTCAGCACAACTCATCTCGAAGTAGTGTACCATAATATTCATCAAATAATGCATGAATTTTACTGATCAAATAAGATTTATGCTCTTTTATGGTCTTCTTTATGCAAGAAAGAAGGGTAGATGATGCAAGTCATCACTCACCACTAGAAGAAACTTCATTCACGGCCTTTGGGTTGTTGACTCTCCGTCTAGCATGTTGAGTGGACTCAGCCAAGTCGGTAATGAGTTGCCATGCCTTCTCTGCCGTCCTATACTTTGACAAAGAACCGTTGCTTGAGGCATTCAATAAATTCTTATCTTGCTCCCTCATGCCTTGGCACACATAGCTAAGCAATACTTGAGTGTCAATCATACGGTTGGGACATGAGTCAAGAAGTTTGCGGAACCACTCCCAATATTCATATACAGTTTCCATTTCACCTTGTACAATACAAGAGATTTCCTTTCTTAGTTTGTCCGTCATTTCTACGGGCATGAATTTATCAAGGAATTCTCTCCTAAGCAAATTCCAATCGGAAACGACATCACTAGGTAAGATATAAAACCACTCCTTGGCTCTTTCCTCAAGAGAAAAAAGGAAGGCAAATAACCATATGGTCACTTAATCGGATCCTTCCCACCTAGCGGTTGAGCATACACCATGAAAGTCCTCGAGGTGTCTAATTGGATCTTGTGCGGGAAGTCCATGGAACTTTGTTAGAAAATTGATAAGAGCGGTCTTGAGTTCAAAGTTTGCATTCAAGTTGGGATGAAGTACATGGAGTGGTTGGAGAACAAAATCCGGTGCACCCGTTTCCTTGAGAGTAACTCTCCTTGGAGCAGCCATATCGTCAACACCTAGATCAAAAGAAGAACTATTAGTAGTATCAACGGAAGAGTAATTAGTGCCTTCATTGGATGACGGTGTTATGGTTGGTGAATTGGTAAGAACCTTTTCACCTTCCTCAAAAGCTAATCGCCTCCGAGCTTGCCTAATATGAAGCAAAGTTCTTTCAATTTATGAATTAAATGGGGCTAAGCTCAGATTTGGTAGTGAACGGGTCATACAATGAAGGAGATAAGAAGCTCATGACATCAATTTATATCTAAGCAAAGACTAATCCTAACTACAATCAAACAAACAAACAATCAAGAGAGAAATGCAAGTATCCACATTTTAACATATTCACACTAACTAATAGAATGGCACACATAAGTAATTCCCCAGCAACGGCACCATTTTGATGAACCAAAATATTCTTATGCCGGTTAGAAATTAGCAATGAATCCAATCCTGAGTATAGTCTAACAAACACGCAAATATCGCATCAAACAATTCTAAAATCTATGACCGAGAGTATTGATCCCGGGTCGTTCTCCCTAGGAATTGCCTTAGAATGCACATCATTGATTAGGAAATCTTTTGTGGTTTTGAAAGTTGGTGCAAGAATTCAAGCTAACAAAAGTAAACAACAATTAATTGAGATAAAGGCCTTGGCTTAGCAAACAAAAGCAAACAACAGTTATTGGAAGTTCCATCATTATAGTTTCCTTCAATTATGATAAGAATTGGTTGTTGCTTCACTTAGTTAACCCCCTAACAATGGAGGAAAGTCAAGTGAGAGTAACTAACTTGAGTCACAAGTCCTAGTCTCACCCTAGGGAAGTCTAGCTTTAGTGCACCCCAAGTCAATTAGCAATTCTCAATTCATAATCTACAATTGATATCCACTATTCAAGTGTCTCCAATAACTCAACCCCCAAGCCAAGTAAGAGAAATCTATTCCATAGCTATGGTTGTCATTATCACAAATAATTGGTAGGCAATCATAGAAGACATGATGTAATTGAGAGAAGAAAATTGAATTAAAGCTATCTAATCCAAACAATCATTAACAATCAAGCAATTAAATGAAATTCCATAATTCATTAATCAAAATTCAAAGTAACAAAGTCAAACAAATCTGGATCTAAGAGATTGAATCAAAAGAACATCAATTAAGTGTAGAAGAAGAGTGGATCTACAACTTATATCAAAACAAAAGTGAATTAGCAATGGATCTCACCAAGAAATCAAAGGAAACTTGCAATGGAGGAAGTGAAATCCTAGAGAGAAGTTGGAGTTTCTTTCTCTAAAAATAAAATATTACAAACTCCCTAAAACATCTAGAATTATGACTAATTGTCCTAACACTCCTAATCCTTGGTCTTCTTAAGCTTTTCCATCCAATATTTTGCTCCAAAACTGGGCCTGGGATCCCTTGAAATCGCTGATCACGTTTTTCTTTAAAAAAATCACGTGCACACATCGGCGCGTACGCGCACCTGGGGTCCTCTGCAATCTGTGCGCAGGCACATAGTGCACGCGCGCGTCCAATGACTTGTGGCCCAGCCATATAAGCACGCCGGCTTCTCGTCTCGGCTCCTCCCAGCCGGCTCTAGGGGTACACATCAGCGCATACGCGCACGGTGCGCGTGCGTGCACTTGCCCAAGTTTCAAAACTTGCTTTATTCCATGCTCCTTCCGTTCATGTATGCTTCCTTCACTCCTCTCAGCCATTTTTGTCCTATAACTTCTAAAACCACTTAACAAACGGATCAAGGCATCGAATGGTAATATAGAAGTATTACAATATATCAATTTTGATGCAAAAGAAGCATGTTTTCATCTATGAGGTAAAATGGGGAAAGGAACACAAAATCATGCAGTTTTATATGAATAAGTGTGGAAGATCATTGATAAAACCCTTAAATTCTATACATGATAAACCCTAACAACGAGGTTTATCAAGTACCAATGATAATTCATTTGTTAAGTACTTGTGGTGTTTTTGTATCAAGCAAAAAGCTTGAAAATAAAACACTTAGAAGTCAAGGTTAGGCTCAAGTACAAATGCACTCCCTCAAAGCTCAAGGCTCTGAGCATCAATGATTAGAGAGTCAAGAAAAGAAACAAATGAGCTTAATGAAGTACTCTAATTAAATGCTTGTGGTGCTTATGTGTCAAGTGGTAATACTTGAAAACAAAGCATTTAGAGTCGTAGTTTTGTTATCAATTCATGGGGCAAAGCACCCAAAAGGAGAAGCTAATAAGAAAATCAAAAGCTTGTTTCAAGGAAGAAATATAAGAAAAAGATTTCATAAATTGATCTAGATAGAAGAATCAATCATTTACATTTCTTTTGTGATTGTAGCATGCATAGAAAACTAGCTAACCATGAACATTGAGTTGCTATTCTTCTTACCTTGGACTGTCAATCTTTATTGCATGATTCTTTTCTTTCTTGGGGACAAGCAAGGTTTAAGTTTGGTGTTGTGATGACATGTCATCATTGATGGTGTTTTTGTGAAAAAAACGAATTTCCAAACATACAAATCTAACCGGCAAGTGTACCGGGTCGCATCAAGTAGTAAAACTCACTTAGAGTGAGGTCGATCCCACAGGGATTGATGGATCAAGCAACTTTAGTGGGGATTAGTTTAGTCAAGCTAACATTGATGATTTGAGTGATAATTGATGCAGCAGAAAGTAAATGACAAGAAAATTTAAAGTGCAGAAAGTAAATGTGCAGAAACTTAAAGTTCAAGAAAGGTAAATTGACAGAATCTTAAATAGCAAAAAATGTAAATTGCATCAAATGTAAATGGAATTGGGTGCAGGGAAATTAAAGAAAGCAATAGCTCAAGCAATTGAAAAAGAACAAGCAGCTGGAAATTTAAAGTGCAGGAGGAATAAAGGAAATTGAGTGCTGGGATTGCAAAATTTAAACAAGAAGAAGTATAATGACAATTAAATAGAGAAGAAAATGAATCTAAATGCAGTAGATCTAAACAAGAGAAATAAAATTGCTTGAAGAATTAAAACAGAAAGTGATTGATGCTTAGTTGCAGCAATTTAAAAGAAGGTTGAAGATCTCAGGAGTGGAAGAGACTAGAAAACAAGTCTAGATCTCAAATCCTTCCTTGATCCAACAAGAACAATTGGAAAAGAAATAAGGAAAAGTAAATTTCAGAAGAATAGAAGATGAAGCAGTAATCAGAATTTGAATTATGCAGAAAAAGTAAACAAGAGATCTCAAAGTGAGAATTGAAACAGAATTCCTTCAATTCTCTAATTCAAGTTAAGATGTAAAAGTGAGCTCTCTACTACTACTCTCTATTGGAGCCAGCCTCCTATGATCTATATTGGAGCTCCCCTAAAGAATTGAAGCAGATGCCTTTTTATAGGCTTTTCACAAAATAAAATGAAATTGAAATGAGAAACAAATTAAATGAAAATCCTAATTCTAGCTTGTTCTTGTGCCTTTGAGTGATGATGTGGGCTTTGCTTGCTTTGGATTTTAGGAGAAATGGGTTTGGTTGGCCTTTAATTTGGTGAAGAATTGAATTAAATTGGATTTTTGGTTGAATTTTTAGCACATGGGTCACACTCCCAGGGCAGAGCTCGGCTCTTGGCAAGAGCTTTGGCCAAGAGCTTTGGTTCCCTTCCTTGCCAAAGTGTGCGCACATTCCTTCCTTGTGAAAAAAGAACAAAGCTCTTCGCAAGAGCTTGAAAGCTCTTGGCAAGAGCTTTACTTGTCCTTGAGGTCCATGGTTCAAGTCTTGGGTGAAGCACTTGCTAGCCATTTTCCTTGGCACAAGAGTAGCGCCTAGTGTCTTCCCTTGGTATCCCTCTTCGAATCCTGGTAGAAGCACTTTGATTCATTTTTGCTTGTTTTTTGGCCCTTGAAGATGCCTTTTTATCGTGCCTCAATTCTTTGTTAAATATGGATTGCTATATATCGTTGGAAAGCTGTAAATGTCAGCTTTCCAATGCAACTGAAAGCACATCAATCGGACTTTTGTTGCTCAAGTTATAGCCCTTTGAAAGAGACATGGTCATGGTGTGAGCGTCCAGATTTTAACTTAGAGAAAATTTGCTTCCAATGCTCATTTTCCTTGAGGCAAGCCCGAAAAAGCTCTTGGCAAGAGCTTGGCTTTTGATTATTTGAAGTAAAGCTCTCCACAAGAGCTCTAAAGCTCTCGGCAAGAGCCTTGTGCTCTTGCTTCTTGTTTTGAGCCACGCTTTTCTTCCTTTGGGCCACACTTCTCTTCCTTGATTTGGTCATGGACCACGCTTTTAAAAGCGTGGCCTAAGCCTCCAAGGTGTGCTCCAACTTCAAAGTGTGCCCAAAATTCTTTTCTTCTTTTTAGCTTATTTTGTGCTCTTTTTGCTTCTTTTTTTTCTTATTTCCTACAAAGTTTATCAAATCAAAAGATCAAAGAAATATACCATTTAAGCACCAAAGAATGCAATATTTAAGCACTAATCATAAATTTCTTGTATGAAAAAGCATAGAAAAACATGACATGGTGACATGTCATCACAACAACAAACTTAAACCTTGCTTGTCCCCAAGCAAGAAAAGAATCATGCAATTAAGATTGACAATCCAAGGTAAGAAGAATAGCAACTCAATGTTCATGGTAGGCTAGTTTTCTAAGCATGCTACAATCACAAAAGAAATGTAAATAATTGATGCTTCTATCTAGCTCAATTTATGAAATCTTTTCCTTATTTTTCTTCCTTGAAACAAGCGTTTGATTTTCTTATTAGCTTCTCCTTTTGGGTGATTTGCCCCATGTGTTAATAATAAAGCTACGATTCTAAATGCTTTGTTTTCAAGTATTACCACTTGATACATAAGCACCACAAGCATTTGAATTAGAGGACTTCATTAAGCTCATTTTTCTTTTCTTTTCTTGACTCTCTAATCATTGATGCTCAGAACCTTGAACTTTGAGGGAGTGCTTTTGCACTTGAGCCTAGCCTTGACTTCTAAGTGTTTTGTTTTCAAGCATTTGGCTTGATACATAAACACCACAAGTACTTAACATATTGTCATTGGTACTCAGAGCCTTCAGCTTTCTCATTCTTTCCCTTTTTTTTTCCTTAATTTGTATTTGCTTCTTCAAGGTTTTCATGATTTTCAAAAGATTTCACAAAATGTACTAGATAAAAACTTCAATTAAATAAAATCCAATGCAATTGAGCAACAAGTAGTCATACTAGCTTTCCAATACTTGTATGCACATGCTAAACTCTTCTTTAATGCCTTGTTTGTTTATGATCATGATACTTTACTGCTTTAAGCTTTACAAAACTCAAGTTGGTAGTCATAATGGCATGGCAACATGTTACAAATCAATATTCAAGCTATGCTTATTCATACCACACATGCATACAAAGAATATAAAGACAATCATGCAAAATAAAGTGCTGGAAACAAAGAAGAGGAAAAGGAACTTTACAACCTTGTAGTCCATCTTCTCTATTATTGTCATTTTCCTCTTATTCTTCCCTTTCCCTTGCCAAACTCAGAATGCTTGTTCATCCTCAAGCAACAATTAGAACAATGGCTATGGGGCTAAAATGGATCATGAATGTCTTATACAATGAAATGTTAGTAGCACATGTATTTTAAGCAAGCAGAATTAAAGATCACAATCAAGACACAAGAGACAAAGACATTTTGATTGCATAGATAAGAAGGTGTGCACAATACATTGCATAAAAGATAAGTGGCACACCAAACTTAGTGTGACACTTTCACTTGGAATTAATGCAAGTATCTTGTAAGAATTGGAATCAAATTTTGTTGCATAGCAACACCAAACTTAGAATGCAATCATATGTCAATTTATTTGAATTAAAACTAAGCAAATGAAACTGTTATTTGTTAAGTACAATCACCAAGTCAAGAATCTGTCATGAATAAAGCTCTCTTGGTGATGTATTAACAAACACAGTGAATAAGCAAACTAAAATGAAAGCATTTAAAAACAAAAAAAAAAACGACTAAAGAAAGTAGAATGAAAAAGTGTCAAATTAAAAGAGAGAAATAAAACTGCAGAGGCATTATGATTATGCAGACAAGTAGTGTTGCTTGAATGAATTGCATAGAAAATAAGTGGCACACCAAACTTAGAATCTTGGTATGTCACTTTCATTTTTGATTTGATGCAATCATCCAAAAAGATTGAAAACAATTTGTTGCAAGGCAACACCAAACTTAGAATGTAACCATATGCCAATTTATTGAATTTAAACAAAACAAAGAATGAAAACAAAGCAGAGAAGAAATGTTACCTACGGTTGGGTTACCACCCAACAAGTGCTCTTTTAGTGTCATTAGCTTGACATGTTGTTCTTCACTTTCTTCCTCTTCTTCCAGTTTGTTAAGAGGAATGACCTCAAATGAGGGAAAGATTCAGCTAGTGTCCCTTGTCTTGGCCTTTCCTCAGCAAGCTTCCTTTTGTAAATAGCTTGCTTGAGCTTGCTTGCTGGATTAGGGACAGAATTGGTGCTCTTGCTAGTTGCCTTCACTTCTTTGGATTCAAGATTTGGTTGCTGTGTTATCATTGGAGTTTTGTCTTCATCAAGAGTCCTTTGCAATGGTGGTTCCATGAGCTTTTCCTCTATGTACTTCTCTGCTTCACTTGAGTTTGGAATGACTTCCTCACTTTCTTGCTCCTCCACTCCTTTCTTTGCACCCAACATTTGACTTAATAGCTTTTTCATTGAGGAGGTTTGTTGATCTTTCCAACATTTCTTCATCTCCTCTTCATATTTTTCAATCACACATTCAATTGTTGAGAGTTGTTGAGTCAGGGAGGTTTATGAGAGTTGGGAGTCTTCATGTTCCCTTGTCACCTCAAGTGCAGTTTCATTTTCAACCACCTCATTTTTCATTGAAAGTTCACTTGATGCAGTAGCCTCCTCATCTTGCTCTTCCACTCTATCCTTCACATCCATCAATTGGTCTTCATTTTCCTTGCTTAGTAGTTCTAAGTGTTTATCTGTGTCCTCCAATCGCTCATCCGTCTCCTGAGAAAGGATTTCTAGTTTCCTCCAGGATTGTTGATATTCCTCCATCATTCTGTTGAACCTGGACTCAGGTTTTGAGAGTCTTTAGCTTGTGGAGGTTTGTGTTGAGGCATATTTAGATGATGAAGAATTTTCAAATGTAGAAGTGGAAAGTGAGGTTGGGCAATTTTTCATGTGAGTTGACTGCTCAGGACTTGCATTTTCTTGGAAACACTCCCAGCCACCATTGGAATAATGACTTGAATCATTTTGTGGTGGAAGGAAATATTCCATATGATTTTCTTTCTCATCTTGTGTTTCTGAAGCAATTCTCCATGAATTGGAGTGCTTAGAATTTGTATTTTCTTGGTGATATTCCCAGCCACCATTAGAGATTGATGATGGTGGGTAATATCCCATAAAATTTGTTTGATCATAAGATGAGTTGAACTCCATTTGAATTTTGGAACACACAACACCAAGGAAAATTGAAATTACTCATATCAGAGATGAGAATTTCTAAGTGAGGCAAAAACTCAAACACCTTGGTTTCAATTTAAAAAAGAAAATAAAAATAAAGAAAATGTTTGATCTAGACTTCTCACCCACTTAATCATTGTTGATCTAAATCAATCCCCAGCAACGGTGCCAAAAACTTGATGGTGTTTTTGTGAAAAAAAAACGAATTGCCAAACACACAAATCTAACCGGCAAGTGTACCGGGTCGCATCAAGTAGTAAAACTCACTTAGAGTGAGGTCGATCCCACAGGGATTGATGGATCAAGCAACTTTAGTGGGTGATTAGTTTAGTTAAGCTAACATTTAAGTGAAATTGGGTGAGACTTGAAGCAACAGAATGTAAATGACAAGGAATTATAAATTGCAGAAAGTAAATGTGCAGAAACTTAAAGTGCAAGAAAGGTAAATTGACAGAATCTTAAATAGCAAAAAATGTAAATTGCATCAAATGTAAATGGAATTGGGTGCAGGAAAATTAAAAAAAGCAATAGCTTAAGCAATTGAAAAAGAACAAGCAGCTGGAAATTTAAAGTGCAGGAGGAATAAAGGAAATTGAGTGCTGGGATTGCAAAATGTAGACAAGCAGAAGTATAATTACAATTAAACAGAGAATAAAATGAATCTAAATGCAGTAGATCTAAACAAGAGAAATAAAATTGCTTGAAGAATTAAAACAGAAAGTGACTGATGCTTAGTTGTAGCAATTTAAAAGAAGGTTAAAGATCTCAGGAGTGGAAGAGACTAGAAAACAAGTCTAGATCTCAAATCCTTCCTTGACCCAACAAGAACAATTGCAAAAGAAATAAGGAAAAGTAAATTGTAGAAGAATAGAAGATGAAGCAGTAATCAGAATTTGAATTATGCAGAAAAAGTAAACAAGAGATTTCAAAGTGAGAATTGAAACAGAATTCCTTCAATTCTCTAATTCAAGTTAAGATGTAAAAGTGAGCTCTCTACTACTACTTTCTATTGGAGCCAGCCTCCTATGATCTATATTGGAGCTCCCCTAAAGAATTAAAGCAGATGCCTTTTTATAGACTTTTCACAAAATAAAATGAAATTGAAATGACAAACAAATTAAATGAAAATCCTAATTCTAGCTTGTTCTTGTGCCTTTGACTGATGATGTGGGCTTTGCTTGCTTTGGATTTTGGGAGAAATGGGTTCGGTTGGCCTTTAATTTGGTGAAGAATTGAATTAAATTGGATTTTTGGTTGAATTTTCAGTCCATGGGTCACACTCCTAGGGCAGAGCTCGGCTCTTGGCAAGAGCTTTGGCCAAGAGCTTTGGTTCCCTTCCTTGCCAAAGTGTGCGCACGTTCCTTCCTTGTGAAAAGAGAACAAAGCTCTTTGCAAGAGCTTGAAAGCTCTTGGCAAGAGCTTTACTTGTCCTTGAGGTCCATGGTTCAAGTCTTGGGTGAAGCACTTGCTGGCCATTTTCCTTGGCACAAGAGTAGCGCCTAGTGTCTTCCCTTGGTATCCCTCTTCGAATCCTGGTGGAAGCACTTTGATTCATTTTTGCTTGTTTTTGGTCCTTAAAGATGCCTTTCACTCATGCCTCAATTCTATGCCAAATATGAATTGCCATATATCGTTGGAAAGCTCTAAATGTCAGCTTTCCAATGCAACTAAAAGCACATCAATCGGACTTTTGTAGCTCAAGTTATAGCCCATTGAAGGATGCATGGTCATGCTGTGAGCGCCCAGATTTTAACTTAGAGAAAATTTGCTTCCAATGCTCATTTTCCTTGAGGCAAGCCCGAAAAAGCTCTTGGCAAGAGCTTGGCTTTTGATTATTTGAAGTAATGCTCTCCACAAGAGCTCTAAAGCTCTCGGCAAGAGCTTTGTGCTCTTGCTCCTTGTTTTGAGCCACGCTTTTCTTCCTTTGGGCCACGCTTCTCTTCCTTGATTTGGTCATGGGCCACGCTTTTAAAGTGTGCTCCAACTTCAAAGTGTGCCCAAAATTCTTTTCTTCTTTTTAGCTTATTTTGTGCTCTTGTTGCTTCTTTTTTTTTCTTATTTCCTACAAAGTTTATCGAATCAAAAGATCAAAGAAATATACCATTTAAGCACCAAAGAATGCAATATTTAAGTACTAATAATAAATTTCTTGTATGAAAAAGCATACAAAAACATGACACGGTGACATGTCATCAATCATGTCATGTTTTTCTATGCTTTTTCATACAAGAAATTGATAATTAATGCTCAAATATTGCATCCTTTTGTGTTTAAATGGTATATTTCCTTGATCTTTTGACTTGATAAACTTTGTAGGAAATAAGAAGAAAAAGAAGCGAAAAAGCACAAAATAAGCTAAAAAGGAGAAAAAAAGAGTTTTGGAGCACATTTTGAAGTTAGAGCACACTTTGAGGCCTTAGGCCACACTTTTAAAAGCGTGGCCCATGACCAAGTAGCGCTCAAACAAGGCACCAGTGCCCAATTTGAAGAGATCGCTAAGTTAAAATAGTTAACTTTTTCGGGTTTTTCCTAGCCTTGTGACAGCATGACCATGCCTCCTTCAAAGGGCCATAACTTGAGCTACAGATGTCCAATTGATGTGCTTCTAGTTGCATTGGAAAGCTGACGTTCAGAGCTTTCCAACGATATATAGCAATCTGTATTTGGCATGAAATTTAAGCACAAGTGATAGCATGTTTAAAGCCCAAAAATCAACTAAATATGAACTCACCATGGTTCGAAGAGGGAGTCACCAAGAAAAGAAAAGCAAAGGCATGGCGCTAAGTGAACTTTCTTAACTGAGCGCCCAAGGAACCCAAGAAAATCAATAGTGTTCAGTTAACTAAAGTAACTTTATCGGGCTCCATTCAAAAGAAAATGCAAGGCACAGCTCCAAGATAGAGCCAACCAAAGTTCGAACCTTGCACCTGAGGCATAACAAGAAAGCGCTACACAAGGAAGGCAAGGGCACAGAGTTAAGAGTTTTCACTGAGTGCTAGTACAAGGAAATTGGACACCAAATTGGTTCCACCAAGGCTCAAAGTTGAAGCCTCATTCTACAACAAAAGGGCGCTTAGTGAAGTTTGTTAACTGAGTGCTATGAGTGAGGCTTGGCACGAGCCTGGGACAAGGGAGTGAGCGCTCAGTTCACTAACTTAACTAAGCGCTCCACTGGAGCATGGCTCCAACCCAATTCAAACCAAAAATCAACCGTGACCCATGCCTCCAAACCAATTGAACCAAGGCCAACCGAACCCATCTCTCTTCAAATCCAAAGCAAGCAAAGCCCACATCATCACTCAAAGGCACAAGAGATAGTTAGAATAGGAATTTTATTTAAATTGTGATTTATTTTTAATTTCATTTTAATTTTGTAAAATTCTATAAAAAGGCATCTGTTCCATTTTAGAAGGCTGGCTAGCTCCAATAGGGAGCAAGTAGAATAGAGAGCTCTTTTTAGTTTTCCCTTTTTTTTTTGAATTTGAAGAATTGGAGATCAAATCCGAATTTTACTTTCTGCTTCTCATTCTACTTCTTCTGCAACTTCTACTTTCTTTCTGATTTGGATTTTTGGAGCTCTGATTGGAGAATTCCCTTGAATCTCTTCATCGTTGAGTTTCCTTGTGATTTCTTTGTTTCTGATTTCAAGAATTAAAGATCTGATCTCAATTGTGTCTTTGAACTTCATTCTAAAGCAAGTTTTCATTTCTGTTTTAGTTCTTTTGCAATTTATCATTTCTATTTAGATCTTCTTCAATTCTCTTCTACAAATTCACTTTCTAAAGTTTTCCATTTGAGCTTGCTGTGATCTTGATTTATTTTCCTACAATTTAGAATTCCTGCAATTGTTCTAAGTCTTGATTTACTGCTTTCTTTAATTTTCCAGCACCCAGCCCCCTTTACATTTGATGCAATTTACTTTTCTTGTTCTTTAAGTTTCTGTCAAATTTACTTTCTGCAATTTAAATTCCCTGTAATTTACATGCTACAGCATCAATTTCACCCAATCCATCAATGTTAGCTTGACTAAACTAATCACCCACTAAAGTTGCTTGATCCATCAATCCCTGTTGGATCGACCTTACTCTTGTGAGTTATTACTACTTGATGCGACCCGGTACACTTGCCGGTGAGTTTAGGTGTTGGAATCCGATTTCAACCCATAACCTATGTCTTCTCGCAAAAATATTGTCGAGATGTCTTCCAAAGTCCCTGAGGGCATGTCTGACTGGCTAGACTCCCTTGTTTTGATGTGTGTTTCTGTTGTGAATTCTGAATATTGCGTGCAACTTAGGAGGCATCATCGACTTTGTAGTAATAGAGATCAGGAGAAGAATTATGAAGTGGTAGCTCCTGATCCAGATGAGAGAGTTTGTTTTCTTTCTCTGACTCGGGGGGAACGTCCATTCTTTTATTCTTATGATTACTTTTTCAGCCAAATGAACATCACCATCCCTTTTACTTCATTTAAGACTGACTTGTTGTGGTCCTGTAATGTAGCCCCGTTCCAACTCCATCTGAACTCATGGAGTTTCATAAAGATCTTTCAATTGTTATGCCAGGAACTAGATGTCCGACCTTCTCAAACTCTCTTTCTTTATCTTTTTTGTGTTGACAAAGCCTGGGATGGCTAAGAAGAAGGCTTCCTGGGTTTCTTTCCGACGTACCTACGGAAAGAAAGCTTTTTTCATGTATGATGAGTCTTTTAGGGATTTCAATAATTATTACTTCAAGGTCCGAGCTATTGAAAGAGCTCGGCCTTTTTTCTTGGAACAGAATAATGAACCTGCCTTCCCCTTATGCTGCAAAAGAATGTGGTAGTGTCTAGGTATTCTTGGGAGATGTTAGATGAGGTCGAGCAAGCCTTTGTACATGTACTGGAGGAAGATTGGGGGGAGTGATGACAAGTCATCTTAGCCTATTTTAACTAGTCTTTTTCTTTTGTTTTCATTAGAATTATGCACTTTCTTGAGCCATAAGCAAGCTAATTAGGTAGATTTTCATGTTTCCTTTGATTTAATCAACCATGTATGAATTCATGCTATTTCATGAGGTTCTATACTATAATTGTCACATATTATGAAAGAATGAATATCTCATGATTTTAAGCATAGCTTTGATGTGTTTGGTTCATTAATGATAGGTGAAGAAAGCTTGGAGAAAGGTTGAAGCAAGAAGGAATAGCTAGGAGTAAAGAGAAGACAATGGAATAAGTGAAATTGAACCAGGAAGCAAAAAGCTGGACCTAAAGTTAGCCTCAAACTTTTGCACAAACTTTTGGGTGAAAAGTTAGCCCCAACGTTAGCCCCTAACTTTTGGGCTAACATTGGCACATGAAAACTACAAGGGGAGGAGCAAAAGTTTGCGCCAACGTTAGCCCCTAACTTGGTGGCTAATGTTGGCGCCACAAGTGCACAAGGTAAGGCCAACGTTAGGGCCAAAGTTAGACCCCTAACTTTGGCACCAACGTTGGTATCAGATGGATATGGGTGCTGATATGAAAAGTTTGGGCAAAAGTTAGCCCCCTAACTTTTGCTCAAACTTTTGGTCCAACTTTTGCAAAACTCAAACCCGGTTCAATTGGTTCGTTTTGGTTCCTCTTCAAACTCCAAGAGCAATCAACCAAGGCCTCTTTCAACCCAATTCCACCAAGAGCAAAGGCCCAACTCAAGGCTTGAAGATCATTGGAAGAAAGTGTATAAATAGGATAGAATTCAAGTTCTTCGGAGAGCTGTCTTTTGGAATTTTCATAATAGTTTTCGGAGAGCTTTTGATATTGAGTGATCTTTAATTTTTTTTGTCTTGGGGAAGGAGAATTCACTTCTCTTCCTCTCAGTTTTATTGCTTTCAATTTCAATTACAATTGTCTTGGATTTTTGGGTTGGAGAATTGAAGAAATTCTGTTTCAATCTCAACCTTGGATCTCACTGCTTTATTTACTGCTTGATTGAATTTCAATTTCTGTTAATTGCTCTTCATCTACTTTCTCTGAATTTCAATTTCAATTTCTTGTTAGATCTAGGAAGGCATTGAGATCTATACTTGGTTTTCTAGTCTCTGGGTCCTGAGATCTAATTTCCCAATTTTACATTTTCTGTTTACTGTTTTCATGTTCATTTACTTTTCTGATTTGTGTGTTTTGGGAGAAATTTATTTTTCCACCAAAATACTCATCAGGGAGCCTCCCCATCTTGATACGAAGAGATTCTTGGGGAATCCCTCCCTCCTTCGATCTGAATTGGTTAGCTGCTGATTTCTTCTTAGCCTTGTTTTTATTTTGTTTGTTTTGTCAAAACATCCCTTTCTAATTTATAACTCTGGCCTTTACTTTGTTTTCTTTTTTCAGAGAAGGTGAAGACTACTGATGGTATGAAGGCTTTTAAGAGGGTGAGGAAGGCTACCGCGGCTCAGAATATTTCGGCCAAAGGTTCTGGGGAGGAATCTTCAAAGGGTGCCCAAAGGAGGTCGACCTCGGATACTTCTGGACCGAGGAAGATTATCCATACTCCCCAAGTTCGCCTGGCTTCTTCTGATCCTTCCCAGCCAACCTCTGGTGCAGCCTCTCCTTCTGCTACTGGTCCTCCCCCCAAGAAGCAGAAGATTGTTGAACCTTATGATCTGGATGCCCCTGGCTCCTGGCTTTGATGCTGCGGGGTTTGTTGATAACCAGATTGCCCCTTATGGCCGACTTTCTATGGACAACGTGTCCATCCTGCACCACCTAGATTTTATCACCAGAAGTAGTGTTCGGATGGCGCACATGGGTGCGGCTTTGTTTCGCTCAATTCAAGACTCTCCCGTCCATGCAACGAAGGCATTTATGCTGGAAGCCAAGTCGGAGTATGACAGGATTAACTGGTTGAAGGACAAGCTGGATGCTAGAGTTATTAAGCTGGAGCTGGATTTAGAGAAGGATAAATCTCGGGCTACCAGGGCTGAGGCGGCTACGAATTCGGCCGAGGAGATGGCCAAGAGGTCAAAGGAGAGTTACACTACCACTTATGGCGAGTTACAAGAGGTCAGGGACAGGCTTGAGTCGGCCTATGCTGATTATCCTGAGCTTCAGGGCCATCTTGTGGGCAGTGTGACTGACGCATATGAGAACCTAAAAGCTCAGGTTTGGGTTCTTGCTCCCGAGCTCGAACTGAGTCTTTTTAGTTTGGATATTGTTGTTGGGTATGGTAAAACTGTGCCAGCCCCACATGAGGATGAGGAAGATGGTCCTCGTCCTGAGCCGTCAGCCAAAGCTACTACTGTGCCGACTTCTTCGACTGCTGCTGAGGTCGGCCGTCCTGAGTCCGACCCGAACGTCCATATTCTGAATCGAGAGGACGGAACTGTAGATGCGATTCTTATAAAGAATGTTCCTCCCACAACCACTTAGAGTGTTGCTCCAGAGGAGAACTTGGAATCCTTGTGACTTTTCTTGATATATTTTGTACAGCCCGGTCTGTGGGCTTTTTAAACTCTGTTTTATTGTAATTTAGCCCTAGTGTGGCCTTGACATTGTAGTTGCTTTTCTTAGCAGCTTTGTTTAGGAAAAACAAATACTTTTGAACTCCTGAGGTCGACCTTCGGGTGGCCTTCTGATTTTTTATTGTAGTAACTTTTTGGTATGTTTGTTTGCAACCTTTGATGCTTCCATTAATCTTTAGAGTATTGGACTTGTTCACCAAGAACTTGTTCAACCTGTTGATCTATTGAGGAGGATAGAATCTTGCCAAGAACTTGTTCACCACATCTTCCCAGGTTGCTAAACTCTCCTTTGGAAAGAATTCCAGCCATTTAGATGCTTTGTCCTTGAGTGAGAAGGGAAATAAAAGTAGTCTATAGGTGTCAGGATGAACACCATTAGACTTCACAGTATCGCATATCCTCAGGAAGGTGGTTAGATGTTGATTGGGGTCTTCTTGGACACTTCCTCCGAATGAACAATTGTTCTGAACAAGGGTGATGAGCTGTGACTTTAGTTCAAAGTTTTTGGCATGTATGGTTGGCCTTTGGATGCTACTCCCACAGTTTTTTGGGTTTGGGTTGATGTAAGAACCCAGAACTCTTCTCTCTTGCCCAGCCTGATGCGCTGGACCTTCTCTGCCATGGTTGTGAGCCTCTTCTTCATGATGGTTTTCCATATTCTCATCCATGTCTAGTTTAAAGTACTCTTCCTCTTCCTCAGCACCAACTACTCTCTTTCCTCTTGCTTCCCTCCTTAATCTAAGGAAGGTCCTCTCAAGTTCAGAATCAAAGGAAGTTGAAGCCCCGCTTCTTCTACCTGTCATACAACCAACAAGGCACAAGCAAGAGAGATAGATACAGACAGTAATTTCTACAGAAATGCTGTTGGTGTGAGTGATGCAATATATCAAACAGTTAGTGGGTTAGTGACTGAATTGTAAACAACTAAGAAAATAGGTCGGGGAAAGGGAAGAAAATAGCCAAACAGAAAGTAAATTACTCAAATGAACTTAAATCAAACAAAATAAAAACAAATGCTCAATCCAGTTATCCACCAATTTAATCATTGTTGATACAAAATCAATCCCCGGCAATGGCGCCATAAACTTGATGCACGGAAACTTGTCCTTTAACAAATCTCCCTCGGCAAGTATACCGAATTGTCGTCAAGTAAAAACTCACAATAGAGTGAGGTCGAATCCCACAGGGATTGATTGGTTAAGCAACTTTAATTGGAAGAATGTTCTAGTTGAGCTAAGCAGAAATTAGGTTGAGAATTGCAGGAAATTAAATGGCGGGAAAGTAAATTGCAGAAAATAAATGACGGAAGGTAAATTGCAGAATCTTAAATGGGGAAGGGGAGTTTAGCATGAAATTAAATAGCAGAAATTAAAGAGAATGGGTAAGATCAGAAATGGAGAGTTCATTGGGCTTAGGAGATGTTGCATTCTCCAGATCAAGTTCATTTGCATCTCTTCCTCAATCAATGCATTCATTGATCTCCTTGGTAATCTTAAGTTCATTTTATGGATTACTTTGTATAACTTTTTGTTGTTTTGGGGCATTGGTCCGGCTTCTTCATGCCAGTCCTTCCCAAGTTATTTTTAGCAATCCATTTTTCTCAGACCTCGTCGGGCCTTTTTCTATGGATTACTTTTTATAACTTTTTGTATTAATCTGTTTTTATCGCTTTTTCATCTTGCCGATTTTGTCGAAGTCAGACGGTGAGTTTGGTTCTCACTTTCGCCGACCTTATTGAAGTCGGGCGGTGAATTTGGTTTTCATCTTGCCGACCTTTGTAGAAATTCGGACGATGAATTCAATTTTCATCGTGGTCGGGCGGTGAATTTGGTTTTCACCTTGCCGACCTGTAGCTTTGTAATCGGGTGTTGGATTTTTGCGTTCAGATTAATGCGCCTTGGTAGAGAAACTTTGTAGAGAATATGAAAAGTTTTATTATAGTAGAAGGTAGACCTATAGGCAAATAAAATATATACATGTGAGTGTTTTCCCCTTTAAGTCAGGCAATTTTTACAGATCTTGGCTTGATACCTCGTTAAAAAATCTTTTCAGGAAAAAGAGTGCACCTTTACCTAAGATCTTTATTACCTCCTAACTATAGTACCTTCTTAGGTTGCAGGCATACTACAAACTTGGTAGCTCTCACCCTTCGAATTTGCATACCCTGTAGTAACCTTTTCCCAGTACCTCTGTGACTCGGTAGGGTCCTTTCCAGTTAGCTGCTAGCTTCCCCTCTCCTGGTCGACTTGTTCCGATATCATTTCAGATTAGGATGAGGTCGTTGTTGTCAAAGCTTCGCTGTACTACCTTTCGATTGTATCTTGAGGCCATTCGACGTTTTAGTGCCTCATCCCTGATCCGAGCTCTTTCTTGGATTTCTGGAAGTAGGTCGAGCTCTTCCCTCTGGAGTTGGGAGTTAGCCTCTTTATTGTAGTAGATCGTTCTAGGGGATCCTTCTTTGATTTCTACCGGGATCATTGCCTCTATTCCGTAAGCCAATCGGAAAGGTGTTTCCTTTGTGGTGGAATGTGCAGTTGTCCGATATGCCCATAGGACTTGTAGGAGCTCTTCAGCCCAGGCTCCCTTTGCTTCCTGTAATCTCCGTTTTAACCCAGCCAATATAACTTTGTTAGCTGCTTCTGCTTGTCCATTAGCTTGTGGGTGTTCTACAGATGTAAATTGATGTTTTATTTTCAAGTCTGCTACCAACTTCCTGAAGCCTGTGTCTGTGAATTGAGTTCCATTGTCTATGGTAATGGAGTAAAGAACCCCAAACCTTGTGACAATGTTTTTAAATAAGAATTTCCGACTTCTTTGAGCAGTGGCATTTGCTAGGGGCTCTGCCTTAATCTATTTTGTGAAGTAATCGACCCCTACAATGAGGAACTTAACTTGTCGTGATCCTTGGGGAAAGGGTCCCAGGAGGTCGAGTCCCCATTTTGCGAACGGCCAAGGTGATGTTACGCTGATGAGCTACTCTGGTGGGGCGATGTGAAAGTTGGCATGTTTCTAACATGGTGGGCATGTCTTGACAAACTCTATTGCTTCTTTTTGCAAGGTCGGACAAAAGAATCCGGCTCGGAGTACCTTTTTGGAGAGAGCTCGTGCTCCAAGATGGTTGCTACATATGCCACTGTGTATTTCTTCCAAGACCTCTTTTGTGTTGGAGGTCGGTACACATTTTAATAGGGGTGTCGAGATCCGTCTCTTGTATAGGATGTTGTTTATAATGGTGTAGTATTGTGCTTCTCGTCTTAACCTCTTTGCCTCCTTCTTATCTGTATGGAGTATTTCTGATTTAAGGTAGTTGACTTTGGGAGTCATCCATCCTTGATCTAGGCCTGATATTGCTAGGACCTCTTCTTCCTCTAAAATTGATGGGTTCTGCAGTATTTCCTGGATGAGGCTTCTATTATTGCCCCATAGTTTGGTGCTGGATAGTTTTGAGAGTGCGTCAGCTCGAGCATTCTATTCCCGAGGTATGTGGCGGACCTCATATTCCCCGAGTTGTCTGAGCTGTTCTCTGGCTTTGTCCAGGTACTTTTTCATAGTAGGGTCTTTGGCTTGGTAGGTCCCTTCTATTTGTGAGGTAACTACTTGCGAATCGCTGAAGATAATAAGCTTTTGAGCTCTAACCTCCTTAGCCAGCTTCAAACTAGCCAATAGTGCCTCAAGGAGAGTTTGATTTGGATTCCCTGATCACTTTCTATTATCACACCTGCCCCACTCCCGATTTTGTTTGAAGAGCCGTCTACATAGAGATTCCATCTTGTAGGAGTTCCTGGGGTGTCAGTATATTCAGCAATGAAATCGGCCAAATATTGAGTCTTGATGGCCATCCGAGCTTCATACTGAAGATCGAACTCAGATAGCTCGACTGCCCACTGTAGAATTCTTCCAGCTAAGTCTGTCTTCTGTATAATGCCTTTTATGGGCTGGTTAGTCCGAACCTTGATGGTGTGAGCTTGAAAATATGGGCGAAGTCATCGAGAAGTTAGTATGAGAGCGTAGGCAAACTTCTCTATATTTTGATAATTCAGTTAGGCCCATTGTAGGGCTTTGCTGATGAAGTAGATGAGTTGTTGTCCACTTTCGTCTTCTCTGACCAGTGCTGAGGCTATTGCCTGACTTCCCACTGCGAGGTATAATATGAGTGCTTCTCCTTCCCGTGGTCAAGTAAGAATGGGTGGTTGTCCCAGGAATTTTTTGAAATCCTGGAAGGCTTGCTCAATCTCTGTGGTCCATTCAAACTTCTTTCCCTTCCTTAATGTGGCGTAAAAGGGCAGAGATCTTATGGCCGATCCGGCTAGAAATTTGGACAAGGCTGCCATTCTTCCATTGAGTTGTTACACTTCTTTAACACAGGTCAGACTTTTCATATTGAGTATAGCTCGGCATTTATCCGGATTCGCCTCAATTCCTCGCTGTGTTAACATGAAACCCAGGAATTTTCCGGTTTCTATTGCAAAGGTACACTTTACAGGATTAAGTCGCATGCCATGCTTTTTGATGGTGTCGAACACTTTGGTGAGGTCGAAAACTAATGATTCCTCCCTTTGTGTTTTTACCAACATGTCGTCCACATATACCTCCATGAGTTTCCCGATATGGTCTGCGAAAACTTTATTCATTAATCTTTGGTAGGTAGCTCCTGCATTTTTGAGTCCGAATGCCATGACGACATAATAGTAATTTGCTTTTGGGGTTAGGAATGAGGTATTTTCTTGATACGGTAGGTACATTGGGATTTGATTATATCCCGAATAAGCATCCATGAAGGTGAGGTACTTGTATCCGGAGGAGGCATCCACTAGAGTGTCTATACTTGGGAGTGGATAAGGGTCTTTTGGATAAGTTTTATTGAGTTCGGTGTAATCGGTGCACATTCGCCATTTCCCATATGACTTTTTCACCAGTACAATGTTGGCCAGCCATAGTGGATACTTGACTTCTCTTATGAATCCTGCCTACAGTAGAGCTTGTACTTGTTCTTCCACGGCTTGGGATCTTTCTAGCCCGAGCTTCCGACACTTCTGTTGTACTGGCTGAGATCCTGGGTATACTGCTAGTCTGTGGCACATTAGCTTAGGATCTATACCTGGCATGTCTGCGGCCTTCCATGCGAAGAGGTCGACATTATCTCTTAGGAACTGCATCAGAGATTCCTTTACGTCTCCTTTCAAAGTCGCCCCAATATTTGTTGTCTTAGCTGGGACGTCCCCGATTTGGACTTCCTCGATCTGGACCTCCGGTTGCGGACGAAGCTCTTCCCGACCTCGAACTCCCCTCGAGTTCGATAGTGTTGATTTCTTCTCTTTTGCCTCTAAGGTTCAGACTTTTGTTGTAACACCGTCGCTGATGATTGGACTTTTGTGTGGTTTAGAATTTCACAAATGAAATCTCGTTGTAATATAGTTCCTAAACCAACAATAGTCCTTTCATGCAAAAATTTGCTTGTCACAAGTAAGAAACCCCTAAATCTATAAACCGAAGTATTGAACCTCGGGTCATTCTCCCTTGGAATTACAATGAAGTGTCTTGTTATTAGTTATGAGGTATGTTTTGGGGTTTTTGATAAGAGGCATAAAATGTAAATGATAATGAAAATAAACTAACAACTACAAAGGTCTTGGCAAAGGTTGGTGGTCAAGGATCTCTATCCTAATCACTAACCACAACATGAGAATTGGCAAGGATCAACCCCATTAAGTCATCCTCTAACTAATAAAGGAAAGTCAAATGAGCTATGTCAATCCAAGTCTATAAGTCCTAGTTCTCCACCAAATTAATTAGTGAGATCTAGAGTTAATGGCTCCCAATCGTCAATCACTTGGACATTAGTAACTCAAGAGTTCCTAAGTTACCTTCCCAAGCCAAGAGCACTAAAATCTACTTTAAAATCCAACCAAGTATTTCATCAAACACTTGGAAGGCACAAAAGAAAAGCATAGTAAATTGTAAGAATTAAAGGAATCTACAACTACAAAAGTAAGAGATTAACAATAGAAAGGCAAAACAATAGAAAAGTAAACTCATAACTAAAAGAAGCATTTTAACAAACACATAGAAGGCAATAAAAGTAAACAACATGAATTGCAAGAATTAAAGAGAGATCTAACTAGAATAGCAAGAGATCAACAATAGAAAAGGAAGACAATTATGAAACAACAAAGAACGTACCAATTGCATTGAAGAAGAAAAGTAGATCTACAAAAGAAAGTTCATAAGCTACAACTAACAATGCAAAGGAATTACAAGAGAAGTAGAATGCTACAATTACAAGAGAACAATTAAGGATGAAAGAGGAAAATTAAGAGAGAAGAAGAAGAAGTAGATCTAGATCTAAACCTAATCCTAATTCTAATCCTAGAGAGAAGTGAGAGCTTCTCTCTCTAAAACCAACTTTCCCTCCAAAAATTAAACTAAACTAAACTAATTTGTGAAAGTATGTTAATTCCCCTTCAATCCTTGGCTTAAAAAGCATCAGAAATGAGTTGGATTGGGCCCACAAGGCTTTAGCATTCGCTGGCCACGAGTTGCATTAAGTAAACTATGTGGCACCATCGATGTGTACGCGTACTGTGTGCGTGCGCATCCCTATGCAAAATGAAACCATAGCAAATCTTATATCATTTCGAAGCCCCAGATGTTAGCTTTCCAACGCAACTAGAACCGCATCATTTGGACCTCTGTAGCTCAAGTTATGGCCGATTAAGTGCGAAGAGGTCGGCTTTATAGCTTTTGCAATTCCTTCATTTCTTCATGAGTTCTCCATTTTTACATGCTTTTCGTTCATTCCCTTGATCCAATCTTTGCCTCCTAAATCTAAAATCACTTAACAAACATATTAAGCCATCTAATAGAATCATGGTGAATTAAATTTAGCTATTTTGAGTCCTAAAGGCATGTTTTCACTCTTAAGCACAATTAAAGGAGAAGTTATAAAACCATGCTATTTCATTGAATAAATGTGAGGAAAGGTTATCAAAATGCTCTAAGTTCACCACAAGATAAACCCTACAAATGGGGTTTATCAGTCGCGCGGTTTTCTGGTCTCCTTTCATCGTGGCGATCCCTTCTGAAGTTGGGAATTTCATGCATAGATGTGGAGTTGAAACTACCGCGGCGAGTTGATTTAGCATTGTCCGACCTATCAAGGCATTGTAGGCTGAGCCCACGTCAACTACGATGTAGTCTATGTTGAGTGTCCTCGATCGGGTTCTTTTTCCAAAATTTGAGTGTAGTGAGATGTATCCAAGTGGTTGGATTGGAGTGTCTCCTAGTCCAAACAAGCTGTTCGGATATGCTCTGAGCTCTTTTTCCTATAGGCCGAGTTTGTCGAAGGCGGATTTAAACAAGATATCCGCCGAGCTTCCTTGGTCCACCAGTGTACGGTGGAGATTAGCGTCGGCCAATATGACAGCGATGACCATGGGATCGTCATGTCCCGGGATGATGCTTGCCGCGTTCCTCTTTGGTAAAAGTAATAGTAAAGAGGTTGGTTGCTCCTTCCCCTCCCTCGACATGATATATCTCCTTAAGGTGTCTCTTGCGAGATAATTTGGAGATTCCTCCTCCTGCAAATCCTTCATTTATCATGTGGATATGTCTCTGTGGGGTGAGAGGTAGTCGTTCAATTCGTCCATACTCTTTGTTCCTTCTTCTTTTTCTGGGCTCATCCATCTTGCTAGCTAAGTACCAATCTAGTCTCTCCTCTCTTACCAATTTTTCTATGACGTTTTTTCAAGTCGAAGAACTCGTTGGTGGGATGTCTGTAGATTCGATGATATTCACAATATTCTGTCTGATTTCCACCTCCTCTTTTGCTTTTGATTGGTCGAGGTGGTGAAATCTTCTTAGTATGGCATACTTCTCGGTAAACTTCCACGAGAGACACCCGAAGAGGGGTGTAATTGTGGTATTTTTTAATCTTCTCTGCATGTTGATCTTCTTTTTTCTTGGACACTTTATCCTTGTCCCGAGAGGGGTAGGAGAATCCGGATTTTGAGGTCTCTCCTAGTTGAGAGTTTTCCTGCATGTTGATATACTTCTCTGCTCGTTCTTGTACTTCATTCAGAGATGTAGGATGTTTCTTTCATATGGAGTGACTAAAAGGTCCTTCACGTAGGCCATTGATGAGACCCATGATAGCGGCTTCTGTTGGCAAATCCTGTATGTCCAGACACACTTTGTTGAATCTTTCCATGAAATTGTGAAGACTCTCCCAATCTCCTTGCTTGATCCATAATAAGCTTGGGGCATGTTTGGCTTTGTCTTTCTGGACAGAAAACCTTGCAAGAAATTTCTTGGCTAAGTTGTCAAAACTTGTGATGGATCTAGGTTGCAGATTGTCGAACCACTTAATCATTGTCTTTGTTAAAGTGGTTGTGAAGGCTTTGCTTCGAGTAGCGTTAGAGAGGTCAGTGAGATACATTCTGCTTCTGAAATTGCTGAGATGACAGCTGGGATTGGAGGTACCATTGTATGGGGTCATGTCAGGAGGTTTAAAATCCTTTGGAACCTTAGCTTTCATGATTTCCTTGATGAAGGGGTCTTGATCCTTGTGGGAGGTGTTATCGCGACCGGTTTGGATAGTTTTAGTTTTCAGATCAGCTTCGAGTTTTAGGAGTTTGTCCTCCAACTCTCGGCGTCACATAGTTTCTCTCTGGAGGTTTCTTTCGGCTTCCCGCTAATGTTTGGCCTCTTTTTCGCCTTGTTTGAGGCGATCTTGTTGAGCTTGTAGGGCATCCATGATTTCTGTGTTTGGCAAATTCTTGTCTTTGTTTGGTTGAGGCGTATCCTTTAGTGTGGTGCCTGCGTTCTTATGCAGATTTTTCTCCTCCATTCCGAGGTTGTGGTCGTTGTCAAGGTTGTCCACCATGGTGATGGGATGACTTCCAGGTTCACCGGCAACGGCGCCAATGTTCCGAGGGTTACCTGAACTGTTAGGTCGATCTCGGATGGGATCTGCAGTGGCGGCCGAAGCTGATACGTCTGACTTGTGGGAGGCGGTGGCGGTGCTGATGTAGCTGATCCTTTGTCACCGGAGGGTGATGGTACCTGCAAGAGACTCCGATGCTTAAGATAGCATGGGCTTTAAGTAGGTTCTTAGTAGAATCAGAGTATGAATTATACCTGGGTCCTCTAGTGTATTTATAGTAGTGTAGGATGACCTTTCTAGATAAGATAAGTTAGTTATCTTATCATATCTTTGAGTGAAATCATCTTATCTTCAAGGGAAACTGCCCTTATCTTTTTAGGCTTTGGCTGCCTTTAGATTGGGCTATGTTCCTTTATTTGGGCCTGCTTGGGCTCTTTGTAGCGTTTTGGCCAAACACCTTGAGAGGAGGTCGGGTAATCCGGACCTAAAGAGGTTGGTCGACTGTTTTCGATCAGCCCGGGTCCTACAGCTCGACCTAGGGCATGAACAGTTGGATATGGAGGAAGAAGCCAAAGCTTCAACAATTTTGGGAAGGCCATTTCTAGCTACTGCTGGAGCCATCATTGATGTCCAAAAGGGTGAACTCACCCTTAGGTTACATGATAATAAAATGGTGTTTAATGTGTTCAAAGCCATGAGCTACCCACAGGAGTCACTAGAAGAGTGTTTGAGGTTGGATGCAGTGGAAATTGTGGTGCAAGAAACCTTTGAAGAAGTGACAGAAGATGATTCCATGTTAAATGTTGAGGTTGCTGATGTCAAATCAGCTGAAGTTCCCATTCCAAGCACACCAGAAGGAAGGATCTTACCCCTGAAGTAGAAGGGTAGTATGAACTCATAGGAAGATCAATCTTGGGCACTGTAAACACGCCAGAAGTTAACAAAAGAAGGGCCACCATGCTGCACTGCATTATGGTAGGAGGGGAGATAAAATTCCATGAGATCATTGCAAAGGACATTCAAAAGATCTCAGAAAAAAGTTCTGCTGAAGCCTGGCTTCACTACCCAAGCACTATCATGCGGTTATGCATAAAAGCCAGAGTGCCACTAGAGGATGTAAATCCAACTTGGCTGATTTTGGGCATGCCAATGACCTTGGAAAGGATGATGAATGTTACAGTTGCCTAGCAACGGAGGAGACCACAAAGAAGGAAAGGAAGAGAAGAACCATAAGGAGAAGAACAACAAGAAGAACAACAGGAAGAACAACAAGAAGAAGAGCCATAAATCTCAGCATAAACTACTATGTAGATGAACCAAATGCAAGAAGCTATTGAAAGGCTGGCCCAATAATATACAAAAGCTCAAGAAAAACAAGAAGAATTCTAATTACAGTACATGAGAAGGCAGGAAAAACAGGAGGAGCTCCAGCTGAGGATGATGGACTAGCAAAAAGATAACCAAGAAAGATTTTTGGATGCACAAAGAGAGCAATCTGCCTAGTTTCAAGAATCCTTCAACGAGCTGTCCAAACAACAAGATGAGCAACAAGGTTACATCCTGAGCCTGTTCAATTGGAAGAATGTAACCATACAGTTGGAGAAGCCAGGCATAGGGATAGGAGGGAGTATGACATAGATACTCAAGCACAGCTTGACTATCTAGTGGGCATCCTACCTTTTCTAAATCGAAGAATTCCTCTATTTGAAAAGCTCAATCGATCAATAGAGGGACAAGTGGAAAGATGCAAGAGAAATGAAGAAAGGATACAGCAAAAGTTGAAGGATGTTGGACTGTGGGATGAGGAGCTGTTTGGAACTGAAAAGCAACTAGAAGAAAGAAGGAGCAAAAAGAAACAAGACCCCAATAAGAAAGGAAAATCAAGAAAAGGGAAGCAACCAAAGGAATGAAAGGTGGTGTTGCTCTTTGTTCATCAATAAGAAAGAACATGTCTTCATGTTTAGTTTACTTTAACTTGAAATCATTTGAATTCTGTTTGTTTAATTTCCTTTAAATTTCAAATAAGTGTTCTAGTCTAAGTGTCTGAGTTAGTATCACTTGCTTGAATGTATGCTTGTCCTACTTGTTTTAATTAAATAAAGAAAATGTTTGAACAAAAGTGAATTAGTTCCATTTGGTAAGGAATAAAATAAAGATTGAGTGGTGGTATGTATGTCTGATTGTGTAGCTAGCTCACTAATAACTAATAAAAGGGTAGAGTGTCCCTATTTAGTGTGAACTTGGCTGCTGTCTATGAATCTTAGCAGATAGAAATCCTTGGAAGAAAGAAAACAAATAAAAGAAAGAAAAAGAAAAGCCAAAAGTGGAAACAAAAATAGAAGAAACAAAAAACAAAGCTAGACACCAATAGCTTGGACCATAAAACATAATGACATATGCCTGTGGTGTCTTTGTACTAGGATCTGCTTGGATGACTAGGTTCTATGGAACGCCTTAACACTTGGTAACTTAAGTTAACGAACCCGGGATTATCAATCGAAAGTCCATTATCAAGAGCAACCTAGTTACAAGGCATTTAGTAACTCAAAGAGGTGCTGGGCACCAATGTCTTAAGAAGAATTGTGAGCCATGTGTCTGTGGTGAATATGTGTTAAGTGAAAATAAGCTAAAAATTTGCTAGAACACATGACACTAAGCTACAAGTGAGAAATAAGTTCTTAAACAAAGAAATCAAAAACCAAGGATGAATAATAAGAGGTCATAGCAGTATGTTAGTTGATGCTTAAAGGGACACTTCTCACCTAAGCGTAAATAAAAGTGAGCTGCAACATTCTCTGCATAAAACTCGATGAATCAATTTCAATCACTTGCTGATATGGATATGTATTACTTTCTGTTTCATTCGTTCTTCTCATAATTCAGTGCTTGCTTGGGGACAAGCAAGATTTAAGTTTGGGGTTGTGATGCGAAGGCATCTTAGGCTAGTTTTACTAGCCTTTTTCTTTTGTTTTTAGTAGGTTTTATGAACTTTCTTGAGCTATAAGCAATCATTTGGGTTAAAAGTTCGTACACACCTTGATTCATTCAATTATGCGATAATTACTTGTGTGCTAAGAATGATGCAATCTCTCATGATATTAGCAAGGCTTTGATGCATGTATAGCTTGATGATAGGTGGATAACTCTGATCTTACCCATTCTCCTTACATTCCGCTCTTTAATTTCATGCTTAATCCCCATTCCCATTTAATTTTTTGCAATTTAAGCTTCTGCCATTTAATTTCTTACAATTTAAGTTTTTGCTCTTACATTATGTAATTTAATTTCTGTTCATTTAATTTCTTGCAATTTAAGTTTTCCGCCAATTTACATTCTGCGATCCCAATTTCAAATCGGATTTGGTTAAACTAGAACGATTCTCCAATTAACATTGATCAACCAACCAATCCATGTGGGATTCGACCTCACTCTACAGTGAGTTTTTACTTGACGACAATCTGGTGCACTTTCCGGTAGAAAATTTGTTGAGAGACAAGTTTTTGTGGACATCAGATGCTCTTCAGACTAAAGTCACCTCCACACCCCTTACATAATTTTTGTAAGTTGTGGAAATGGTTGTATCCAACCTCACTGTATTAGCATAAAACTCTCTTATAATGTTAGCATTGATTCTGGTGATTGGGGTGGTGAAGAGCTCCCATTTCCTTTTCCTTATCTTCTCTCTTATCTCTGGGCACTCATCTTCAGGCAGTTGGAAAGGAATTTCTGGCAGTACACCCTTGGGTCTCATCCATTCACATTGAACTTCGTGGAATACTGATGAGGGAAAATCGATTCCACACAAACTAACCGGTAAGTGTACCGAGTCACATCAAGTAGTAAAACTCATGAAAGTGAGGTCGATCCTATAGGGATTGATGGATTAAGCAACTTTAGTAAGGTGATGAATTTAGTTAAGCTAACATTGATAAATTGAGTGAAATTAGATTAATAGAAAGTAAATTGCAAGAAAACTAAAGTGCATAATTGATAGCGAGAATCGTTGTCGGTTTAAATTTTCTTCTTAAAGAAAAGAATTACTTCGTTGTAAGCATAGCTCCAAACCAACAAACAACGCTCACATCAAATTAAATTATGGTTTTTGTCACTAGTATAGACCCCAATAAAAATTTACCGAAGTATTTAGACTCTGGGTTGTCTCACAAGGAATTGTAATGAAGTGGTCAATCATTGGCTATGAAGGACCAAGGGGGGTTTGGTTGATAGAAGGGACAATAAAATAAATGACAAGAAAAGTAAAAAGAGCAATTAAAGAAAGTAATTAATAAAGAGAGACATTCATGGCAAGGAATTGAGAATATAGGCTTTCTATCCTAGTCATTAATCATAACGATAATTAACAAGAATTTATCTTATTTCATCATTTCCAACATTAGAAGAAGGTGTAAGTTATCTTCCATGAGAGAAAGTCAAACAAGAATAGTTAATCTCAAATCAAAAATCCTAATCAACTCACTAATTGAATTAGCAAAAGATTAGCGTTATTGAAAATGATATTAACTAACAACTCTAGATCACCAATGTAAATTGGGTATTAATGACTCAAGATTACCCAATTACTCTTCCCAAGCCAAGAATGCTCAAAATCTACTCTAAAGCCCAACCAAGCATTTTGTCAAACACTTGGTGGGTAATAAAGGAAAGCATAATAAATGTGCAAGAATAATAAATCTACCAACTACCAATTGCAAGAAAAGTAAATCAACAACTCAAATCATCAATAAAAGAAACATCAACATTAAATTTCATCAAATGTAAACAAGATCCAACATGAATATTCATAAACCTAAAGAGACATAAAAGTAAAATTGATAAGAGAACTTAGAAGAATAGAGTAGTAGAAACAAGAAATTGGAATGGAAATAATATGAAATCAAGAAATCATGCCTAGATCTAAGATGGATTAACCTAACCTAATTCTAGAGAGAAGAGGGAGCTTCTTTCTCTAGAAACTAACGTACATGATGCTAATGCTACAAACAATTGCCCTCCTTGCCAAAGTTTGAATTCTGCATGAAATAGTATTAGAAATGAGTTGGGTTGGGCCTAAAGTGCTTCAGAAATCGTTGGCCACGATTTCACTTTAGTGGGCCACGAGCAGCATCGGTGCACATGCGTACATGGCGCGTGTGTGCCACTAAACGCGAAGCAACATATGGAAAATTTTATATCATTTCGAAGCTCCGGATGTTAGCTTTCTAACGCAACTGCAATAGCCTCATTTGGACCTTTGTAGCTCAAGTTATGGTCGATTGAGTGCGGAGAGGTCAGACTTGACAGCTTTACGGTTCCTTTATTTCTTCATGAGTTCTCCCACTTTGCATGCTTTTCTCCTCACTTCTTCCATCCAATACTTACCTTATGAACCTGAAATCACTCAACAAACATATCAGGGCATCGAATAAAATTAAAGTGAATTAAAATCACTAATTTTCGGGCCTAAAAAGCATGTTTTCACATTTAAGCACAAATCAAGGGAGAATTGCAAAACCATGCTATTTCATTGAATAAATGTGAGAAAAGTTGATAAATCCATCCAAATTAAGCACAAGATAAACCATAAAATTGGGGTTCATAAAATCTCCCTAAACTTAAACCAAGCATGTCCTCATGCTAAGAATAAAGAAAGACAAGAAAAGGGGTATGAACATTTATTCAATGCAAATAAACTACATGGACCTATCTATATGAATGCAACTAAATGCAAAATGATTCTACCTACTTGGTCAAAAGCAAATCAATCTCCAAGAGCATGTATGAACAAGTTGGGCTAAGATCATATGATGATTCATGAATCCTACCAATTCAAATATCAAAATGAGGTTCAAATAGACTTGCAAGAAGAACACTCATGAAAGCCGGGAACAAGGAATTGAGCATCGAACCTTCACCGGATGTGTATCCGCTCTAGTCGCTCAAGTGTATAGGGTCGATTCACTCAATTCTCTTCTAATCATACTTTCTATGATTTATTTTTCATCTAACAATCAATAATTATTCAATGCATGCATACATTCATCATGAGGACTTATTCAAAGGTTGTAATGGGGCTAAGGTAAAGGTAGGGATGTATATGGTCAAGTGAGCTTGGAATTTGAATCTTTAATTAACCTAAGCTCTCACCAAACACATATAACAACCTATATAATTATCATAAAATACCTAGCTACCCATGATTCCCACTTTTTCACATACTCATGCATTCTCCTTAATTCACATTCCATATGCATTGTTATTGTTACTTTACTTTGGGGCATTTTTGTCCCCTTTTTATTGTATTTTTTTCTATATTTTTTTCTTATATATATATATATATATATATATATATATGTTCTTTTTCTTTTTCTTTATCATTTTTTTTCTAAAGTATATACAAACGTATCAATGCATATGGTTTTACATATTTAATGCATAAGCATGTACCCAATTCCCAAAAATATTCAACAAAAATACAAAAATACACTTTCCTCTCAACCAATGTCCCAAGTTTCCCATACCCAAATGATACACACTCTCACTAGCGTAAGCTAATCAAAGATCCAAATTAATGACATTTATTATTTTTCGCTTATGGGTAGTGATGTGCTAATATTAAGAACAAAAGGGATTAAATAGGCTCAAATTTGGCTAACAATGGTTGATGAAAGGTAGGCTATTTGGGTAAGTGAGCTAAATGATATGATGGCCTCAATCATATAAATGCATGTATTCATCAAATAATGGACATAAAGAATCAAACAAATCAAAGATCACAATCATAGAAAAAGAATAATGCACCCATGAATGAAAATAAGTGGTTATATGATGTAACCACACAATTAGGCTCAAAACTCACATGCTTGTGTTCTTAGCTCAAAAACCATGTTCCAAAATAAATTCTTCAAGCAAGTTCAACAAGAAATTTTTTTTTTCAAATTGGTAGGGTGCCCTAAAAACAGTCTCTTGGAGAAGAAATCATCACCCTAACCAAGTAGTCCTAACTTAAAAAGGAAGTGGTAAAAATTTGTACAAATTCTAACTAACATGCAATCTATCATGCAATGCAACACCTAATCTAACAAGGACAAAAATTAAGAATTGGTGTTGAAAAAGGAAGTTGTCACCCATGGAGGTCGGTCGGACGACCTCCCCACACTTAGAAATTTGCACCGTCCTCGGTGCATGCAAAGAAGAGCAAGGTGGACGGGTTGCTACAATTGATGAGCTCCTTCAAAAGGTTGTAAGGGTGAACTTGTTTGTTGCCCCATTTAGAAGCTTTTCCTGCCCTTTCCTTCTTGGTGGCCAACCTAAAAGGAAAGAAAGAGAAAGAAAATTAAGGCTACAACAAAGATATCAAAGTAAATAGAACATAGGCAGGGGCTAATGCCAAATAAGAATAGGGTCCTCACTACATGTTAGCTACGCATGTGAGTGAGAAGGCAATATAGGCAAAGGGCATATCAACTAATACTTGATGCAAGAGGAAAGTCAAAGCATAAGTGAAGAACATGTCGAGTATCAAGTTCAAACAAGAAAGAGTGGGTCATGAAAGATATGTAAGCTCATATCAATGCACAAAAGGTACAAGGATCATCAAAAGTTAAGCATTGAATTAGAAATATCATTACCCATCAATATCAAACAAGTCTAGAAGCACCAAGATTAACCAAGAAATTCTCAATAATTGAGTAAAAGAATTCAACACCAATATTAAAATAAGAAACATAGAAAATAAAAGGGAAAACAAGTTAAAAAAATAAAATTAAAATGCAATGAATGAAAACAAGCGAATGCAATAAAAGAGGATGGAAGAAAAGAGAATTTTTTTTTTACCGGCGCGGATGCGTCATGCACGCTTACGCGCCGATGCGCAGTTTGGCCAAAGGACGCATACGCGCCATGTACGCTTACGCGCGGATGTTAAGATGGCGACCGACGCGTACGCATCATGTACGCTTGCGCGTGGGTTGTAGGCATATAACAGGCACAAAGTGGGCATAACTCTCTGGTTTTAGGATGGGGTGAAATTTTTTTGCATCCACGCGTACGCGTACATGGCGCGTCCGCGTGGATGATTGAAAATGCTTGAGGTGCGCGTACGCATGGGTTGGTGCTCTGTTTTTCCAAATTTGTTCCAAGTTCTTGCACCAAACAAGCATTCTAAATCTCCAAACAGCTACCCAAACACCATAAAACCTTATTTAACATATTAGACTACCAAATAGACTCAACAAACTACTCTAAATATGAATTGAAACTAATTCTACCAATATTTACAAAAGAGAAAATGAAAAGATATTACCATGGTGGGGTGTCTCCCACCTAGCACTTTTGTTTATTGTCCTTAAGTTAGACTTATGGGGAGCTCCTCATCAAGGTGGCTTGTGCTTGTAACCATCTTGGAACATGCACCAATGCTTGAATCTCCAATAAGCTCCATTCTTCAATGTTAATATCTTCAAGCTTTGATGGAGTTCTTCACAAACCATGAGCTCCAAAAGTTGATCTTCCTTGTGCGATCCGGGATCCCACACTTTGTTTTGACACCCATCTTCAAATTGATCATCATGATTCCAATTGGGTGGCATGACCTTAGAATTCTCAATTAAGCATCCAAACATTCTCCTAGACCCTTGCCATTTGGTTTTACACCAACCATTGCCATTCAACTTCGAGCATGCAACCATCATGAATTTAGAGTGATGTGTCCAATCACTACACAACTCTCTCTTACTCTTAACTCCACAAAGAGCTCTAAGTTGACAATCATTTTCAATCAAACCATATTCAAGTGAGAAAGTGAAGCTTAGGGATAAGGATTTTACCCACTTGAATGTTGTGTAGGATGGTGACTTAGGAAGGGATGTCTCTAATAGTCTTGCAAGTTCCACTCCCTTGTGCTCTTCTTTGACTATCTCCACCTCTTTACAACTTTCCTCAACTCCAACCTCTTCCTCTTGGTGGCTCTCTTCCAATTTAATATCTTCTTCATTGCTCACCAAGGGCATGAGAGGTTGTGCATCTTCTTCTTTGATCTCAATTTCAAGCCCAATGGGAGAGAATTCAATTGTAGATAAGAACTCCTCAATGATTGAATCTATCTCTAGATCAACCTCTTCAAAGTCTTCAATCATGACATGCTTTGGAGGTTGTACACCCTCCTCAACATCAACATCAAGCATCTTGGAAGAGGGCTCTCTAATTCTACATTCCCATGGACTTCTAACATCCCCTAGATCTTCAACCACTTCTTCCTTTTCAATTGTCTTAACTTCCTCCCCTTGTGACAATTCTTGCTTCAACCCTTCTTCTACACCTTGAAGCTCTAAACTCACTCCCTCATTAGGCTCTTTGATTGCTTCGCCACATTCAACAATGGGAGTTTCTTGATCGCATAAGTGATAAAATACTATTTTATGGTTTATCTTGTGCTCAATTGAGTGGATTTTATCAATCTTTCATACACTTATTCATAGGTACATGGCGCGTGCGCACCCCTAAATGCGAAACAACATATAGCAAATTTTATATCAATTTCCCCGGATGTTAGCTTTCCAACGCAACTAGAACCGCCTCATTTGGACCTTTGTAGCTCAAGTTATGGTCGATTGAGTGTGAAGAGGTCAGGCTTGACAGCTTTACGGTTCCTTCATTTCTTCATGAGTTCTCCCACTTTGCATGCTTTTCTCCTCACTTCTTCCATCCAATACTTGCCTTATGAACCTGAAATCACTCAACAAACATATCAAGGCATCGAATTGAATTAAAGTGAATTAAAATCACCAATTTTAGGGCCTAAAATGCATGTTTTCACATTTAAGCACAAATCAATGGAGAATTGCAAAACCATTCTATTTCATTGAATAAATGTGAGAAAAGTTGATAAAACCATCCAAATTAAGCACAAGATAAATCACAAAATCGGGGTTTATCAAGAATCTAAAGAGCTTGAAAAGTAAATGGCAAAAAGTTTAAATGACTAAAACTTAGAGTGCAAGAAATTAAAAGAACTGAATATTAAATTGCAAGGAATGTAAATAACTGAATCTTAAAGTGCAGGAAAGTAAAAGTGCATAAACTTAAATAGCAAGGAAACTTAAATTGCATGAATTAAAAAGGGAATTGGGTGCAGGGAATTAAAATAGAAATGGACAATGTAAATTGCAGTGAAATCAAAGTGATATAAGTTGAAAGAAATTCAAAGAAAATGGTTCATTAGGGATTGGAGATATCTTAATTCTTCATGAATCAAATGGGTATCAACTCCTTTCTCAATCATATGAGTAGATCTATGGCAGATTAAAATTGATTAGATCACAATTCCTTGGCAATCCAATCTCTCTAATCACAATCAATCTTGCCAATTCCTTGATCTAATTGTCATAAGAAGAAGTTAAGTGCATGTCTCTCATCCATGAGCCACACTAACTCTCAGGTTCTCAATTCCTCCTGAATGGTGTTGATCTTGAGAGTAGTGAAGGATAGAGCTCCAATTCTAATGCAAGTAACTCCCCTTCTAAGGCTCACACAAGCATTCAATTGAATTAAACCTCATTCCAAAGTGAGTAATTCACAATCAAAACAGAAGTTATCCTAGAGCTACACAAATAAATTGAGAAGAAGAAGAATTTCAATGATTCATTGGAATTACAATAGAGCTCCTCTACTTAAAGAATTTGGGGTTTAGTTCATCATTGTTCTAGTACAAAACAGAAGAGAAAAAGTGTAGAAGTGCAAAAGCTGATGAATAGAAGGAAAAATACAAAAGAAAATGAGTGCAGAATAGGTCCCAGACTCTCTAGACCTTTGATCTGCTAGCTAGCTCCCCTAATAAATCAAATTTTCATCTATTTGTACACTTTCTAATTCAGTCTTCAAGTACTTAAATTGGGCCTTTTGGCCTTTGTTGAAGCAAGTCAGAATGGGTCTTCAGTTGGTATGATGGGGGTGCTTCCTAGGAAAACATAGCGCTCTTGAAATCAACGTAGCGCTCGTTCACCGACGCGTACACGTCGCCCACGCGTATGCGTCGGTGAGCATTTTGGAATATCAATGCATACACGTACACCCACGCCAACACGTCCCTTGGTAGCGCTCGAGCCAAGAATGCTACCCCATGCGTATGCATCACTCACGCATACGCGTAGCCTACAAAACATCACATCCATGCTGCAGTATCATACACGCGTTTGCGTAACCCAACACCAATGTCACACCCACGAGTATGCGTCATGCACGCATGTGCGTCGTTGGCAAATCTTCAATCCCAATGCGTAGATCACTCCCATTCGTTGGAAGTGTCGCAGGCGCTCGTTGGAAGAGAGCATAGCGCTCTTTTAGTGAAGAGCGTAGATCACTCCCATTCGTACGCGTCATGCACGCGTATGCGTGGATCTTGAAAAAATGCTTCTCTATGCGTGCGCATCACATATGCGCACGCATCGCTGAAGAGCGTAGCGCCAAAGATTATGGTGCAGGAGAACGTAGCGTTCTTCAATGAGTGTAGCGTTCTTCTCCCCAGCCTCCTTCCTTCATCTTTTCATCTGTCATCAATCAAACATGCAATCAAAGCCTTGCCAAAATCATAAAATTTTGCATCATTCATAATATTCATATAATTATTGCATAAATCTCATGATAATGCACAAAATTAACAATGTTTGATTGAACCAAGACAAGCATGAAATTCTCACTTAAACACTTACTTATTGCCTAAGAAATGCATGAAACCTAATGAAAACAGGAAAAAATTGCTAGTAAAACTAGCCTAAAATGACTTGTCATCACAACACCAAACTTAAATCTTGCTTGTCCCCAAGAAAGCAGAAGAACATGAGAAAAATGAGAGAAAATAGAAGAGCATATCTTTCCTTATTTGAAAGCACTCAGTCTAGGTTCATGGGGTTTCATGCAGACCGTAATTGAAGCTCTACTTTGTTTTCAGGTTTGGGATATCCTTTAAGTGCTAACCAAGGTGCTACTGTGAAACCTTTTTTTATTGATCCTTGATGTTTGATTTTTTTGTTTTTCTTTTGCTGAGAGGCTTACACTTTTATTTGCAGCTAAGTGTTATGTGTTGCAGCAGCTTTTTAGCTTTGTTTTTCAATCAACACATACACACCCAGACACTTAGCTCACAATTCATTTTAAGAACATTGATGCCCATCACCTCTTTGGGTTACTAAATGCTTTGTAACTAGGTTGCTCTTGATAGTGAAATTTTGGTTGATAATCCCGGGTTAGTTAACCCAAGTTACCAAGTGTTGAAGCACTCCTCAGAACCTATTCATCCAAGTAGATTCCAGTACAAAAGCACCACAGGCATGTATCTTAAGGTCCAAGCTATTGGTGTCTAGACTTATTATTTGTTTCTTTCATTTTTATTTCCAATTCTTGGCTTTTCTCCCTTTCCTTCTTACTCTTTTTTTCTCCCAAGGATGTTTATTTTCTAAAATTTCATAGCATCAGCTAAGTTTCTACTTAAAAAGAACACTCTACCCTTCTTCTTTATTAGTGAGCTTACTTGAACAATCTAGCACATACCACCACAGAACTTTATTCTCATTCCTATCAAATTAGACAATTTCACTTTCTGTTTCGACATTTTCTTTTATTCAAGCAAAAGGGAACAAAACATGAGTTTAAGCAAATGAGTGATGCACAAGCAAACTATCATAATAATGCAAAACATGAAAACTTATTCAAAATCATAAAAGTGTAGAACATATAAACTTAGAAGGCATATCATATTTCAGATATGCATCTTCCTTATTTGTTTAAAGCTATAAAAGGGACTCCACCACCTCTAATTTTTATGCTCCTTCCCTTTGCTCGACTCTCCTCTCTTCTTTGGCTCCTACTTCTTCTTCTTTTTCATTTCTTGTTGTTCTTCAAGAGGGTACATTTGATCCCAAGAATGGTCTATTTGATCCCAGAGTCTAGCATCTTTCAATCTTTGCTCCGTTCTTTCCTTATTTCTTTTGGCTCTTGCTCTTTGATTTTCCCCTAATTTAGGGCTCTAGTAAAATGGTTTGATCTCTCGATTTTTCACTGGCATGACACAGACTATGTAGTTTAGCTTTGCTTGCGTATCTTTGTCATACTCCATCCTATCTAGCTGCCTAGCCTCCCCAGCTATGTGATACATGTTCTTCTATTGATAAAGATTTTGGATGATCTTCTCTTGATCAGCTTGTTGAAACAATTTGTTGAATGATTCTTGGAATTGAGCCAATTGTTCCATTTGCCAATCCAGAGATCTTGCATAGAATTCTTTCTTATGATCCATCATATTCAGCTGGAAATTTTCTTGTTGCTCTTATGGGTGGAAATTAGAATTCTACACAAACTCACCGGCAAGTGTACCGAGTCGCATCAAGTAGTAATAACTCACAAGAGTTAGGTCGATCCCACAGGAATTGATGGATCAAGCAACTTTAGTGAGGTGATTAGTTTAGTCAAGCTAACAGTGATGAATATAATGAAATTGAAGTAATAGAATGTAAATTTGCAGGAATTTTAAATTGCAGGAAGTAAATTTGACAGAATCTTAAAGAGCAAAAGATGTAAATTACAGCAAATGTAAAGGGAATTGGGTGAAGGGAATTAAATAAAGTAGTAAATCGTGACTTAGAACAATTGTAGAAAATTAAACTTGCAGGAAGAGTAAATCAAATTGAATCAAGAACAGAAATATAAAATTGCAGAGAAGTCGAAATGCAGAAGAGTAAATCAAGCTAAATGAAAATGAAACTGTGGAATTGAATTCAAGACTGAAATATGACAATTGCAGAAAAATAAAATTGTATCAAAGAGAGCTTTCTATTCTATCCTACTCCTACTGCTGCCTATTATTATTGCAGCCTAACAGATATGCCTAATGAAATGAAATTGATGCCTTTATATAGGCTTTATAAAATGAAAATGAAATTGAAATTGAAAACAAATTACAATACAAATAAAATTCCTATTCTAAATATCTCTTGTGCCTTTGAGTGATGATATTGGGCTCTGCTACTAGGGAAACGTTGCGTTCTCAAAGTAAGCGCAGCGTTCGTTCATCCACGCGTCCGCGTCACTGACGTGTGCGCGTCACTGACGCGTGCGCGTCCTTTTTGCATTTTCACCCATCGACGCGTACGTGTCACTCACGCGTACGCGTCCTTTGCAGCGTTAACTTAGTGAGCGCTAAGTTGGCTTAGTGAGCGCTACCCCACGCGTGCCCGTCATGTACGCGTGTGCATGGGTAGCAGAAATCCCAACTCATGCTTCAGCGCCAGCCACGCGTGCACGTGTTTTGTCTCAGATGCACAATCGATGCGTGCGCGTCAAGCACGCGTGCGCGTCGTTTGCAAAATTTTGCCTCCAAATTTTAACTTGCCTGAGAACGCTGGCTTAGTTAACGTAGCGCTCTCTTTGCCAATGAGCGCTGATGGTGAAGTAGAGCATGCTTCCTTGCTTATGTCATGGGCCATGCTTTTAAATGCGTGGCCTATGGCTCCAAAGTGTGCCTCAACTACAAAATGTGCCCCAAAATTCCTCTTTTCTCCTTTTTAGCTTATTTTGTAGTTTTTTTCTTCTTTTTCTTCTTATTTCCTACAAAGTTTATAAATACAAAAGATCAAAGAAATATACCATTTAATCACAAAAGCATGCAATATCTAAGCACTAATCATCAATTTCTTGTATGAAAAAGCATACAAAAACATGACATGATGACATGTCATCACAACACCAAACTTAAACCTTGCTTGTCCCAAAGCAAGAAATGAATCATGTAGTAAGTTTCCCAAGGTGAGAAGAATAGCAATTCAATGTTCATGGTTGGCTAGTTTTCTATGCATGCTACAATCATAAAAGAAATGTAAATGATTGATGCTTCTATATAGCTCAATTTATGAAATCTTTCCCTTATATTTCTTCCTTGAAACAAGCTTTTCATTTTCTTATTAGCTTCCCCTTTTTGGGTGCTTTGCCCCATGAGTTGATAATAAAGCTACGACTTCTAAATGCTTTGTTCTCAAGTATTATCACTTGATACATAAGCACCACAAGCATTTAATTAGAGGACTTCATTAAGCTCATTTGTTTCTTTTCTTGACTCTCTAATCATTGATGCTCAAAGCCTTGAGCTTTGAGGGAGTGCATTTGCACTTGAGACTAACCTTGACTCTAAGTGTTTTGTTTTCAAGCTTTTTGCTTGATACATAAACACCGTAAGTACTTAATAATTGAATTGTCATTAGTACTCAGAGCCTTCAGCTTTCTCATTCTTTCCCTTTTTCTTTTCTTGCCTTAATTGCATTTGCTTCTTCAAGGTTTTCATGATTTCAAAAATTTCAAAAAATGTTCTAGATGAAAACTTCAATTAAATAAAATCTAATGCAATTGAGCAACAATTAATCATACTAGCCTTCCAATATTTGTATGCTCATGCTAAGTTCTTCTTTAATGACTTTGTTTGTTTATGATCATGATGCTTTATTGCCTTTGAAATCACAAAATTCAAGTTGGTAGTCATAATGTCACAGAAAGATGTTAAAAATCAGTAATCAAACTATGCTTATTCATAACTCACATGCATACAGATAAGATAAAGACAAATAACACTGCAAAGGCATTATGATTATGCAGACAAGTGGTGTTGCTGGATTTATTTGCATAGAAAATTAAGTGGCACACCAAACTTAGAAACTTAGTGTGACACTTCCATGTAGAATTGATGCAATCATCCAGAGGGATTGAAAACAAATTGTTGCAGGGCAACACCAACCTCCCAACAAGCACTTTTTTAGTGTCATTAGCTTGACATGTTGTTCTTCACTTTCTTCCTCTTCTTCCAGTTTGTTAAGAGGAATGACCGCAAGGGGAGAGATGAACCAGCAAGTGTCCCCTATCTTGGCCTCCCTTCAGCAAGCTTCCTTTTATTAATGGCTTGATTGAGCTTGCTTGCTGGATCACGGTAGGATCGGTGCTCTTGTTAGTTGCCTTCACTTCTTGGATATCAAGACTTGGTGGTTGTGTGATTGTTGGAGCATTATCTTCATCAAAAGCCTTTTGAATTGGTGGTTCAATGAGCCCTTCATCTATGTAATTCTCTGCTTCACTTGAGTATGAGCTTCCTTGGTTGTCTTCCTCACTTTCTTGTTATTCCATTTCCTCCTTTGCACTCAACATTTGATTTAATAGCACTTTCATGGAGGAGGTTTGTTGATCTTCCCAAGATTTCTTCATCTCCTCTTCATATCTTTCAATCATGGATTCAAGTGTTGAGACATTTTGGTTTAGGGAAGTTTGTGAGGGTTGTGAGTTTTCATGTTCCTTTGTGATCTCAAGTGGCTTCTGTAGATATGCAATCTCAGGTTCAAATGCTTCCACTACCTCCTCCTCCATTGAAATTTCACTTAATACAGTGGCCTCTTCCTCCACTTCCTTCTTCACATCCACCAATTATTCTTCATCTTCCTTGCTTAACACTTGTTCGTTTTTCCTTGCCTGCTCCAAATATTCATCCATTTTATTGTAGAGGGTTTCTTGTTCATTCCAAGAGTCTGTGGATGTTTGCAAGTATTGTTCAAATGCTAGCTCAAGGGATGAAGGTTGAGAGTATTTTTTTGGGCATGGATGTTGATAAACCCATATTTTATGATATATTTTATGCTCAATTTAAGTGATTTATTCAACCCTTCACCCACTTATTCATGTGAAATTGCATGGTTTTACTTTTCCTTCCTTATTATGTGATATATGTGAAAAACATGTTTCCTATGCTTTAAAAATAATTATTTTAATTACCTTTTATTACCATTCGATGCTGTGACTTGTGTGTTGAGTATTTTCAGATCTCCTAAGGCAGGAATGATTTAAAGGATGGAAAGGAAACATACAAAAAATGGAAGGAAAGCACAAAATGGAGTTTTTGAAGAAACTGGCAGCGACGCGAACGCATGGACGACGCAGCCGCGTGCCTAGCGCGAAAAAGAAGTGACGCGAACGCGTGACTGACGTGGAAGCGCGCTTTAAGCAGAATGCAGATGATGCGTACGCGTGACCGAAGCGAACGCGTGACAAGGAGAACTCCTAGATGACACGACCGCGTGACCTATGCAGACGCGTGACAGATGCCACGCACCAGAAACTGCAGAAAACGCTCCCAGCAATTTCTGAAACCCTTTTTGGCCCAGATCCAAGTACAGAAAGCACAGATTAGAGGTTATAAAGTGGGAGAATGCATCCATTCAGGAGGAGGCCTTCAATTATTCACTTTTCATAGTTTAGATGTATTTTTTAGAGGGAGAGGTTCTCTCCTCTCTCTTAGGTTTTAGGATTAGGAGTCCTCTTAAAGGATTTAGGATTTCAACTCTTCATCAGGTTCAATATTTCTTTTACTTTATATTTCTATTTTACTTTAAGATACTTTAATGCTCTCATTTAATTACTTATGTTGCCAAATTGGCCTGTGAACTCTTTATGTTTAGATTGATTTTCTCTTATTAATGCAGTTGAGGTATTTCAGATTTATGATTCTTGTTTAGCTTTTTATATTATTGACTTTAATTAATTAACTGGAGGCTCTTGAGTTATCAACTTATCGTGATTGGTTGTTATGTCGGCTCCTGACTGGAATTCCACTAACTCTAGTCTTTCCTTAGGAGTTGGCTAGGACTTGGGAATCTAACTAATTAGTTCACTTGACTTTCCCTTACTTTCGTAAAGGTTAACTAAGTGGGATTAACTTCAATTCTCATAGGAGTAACTAGGATAGAAATTCCGAATTTTCATACCTTGCCAAGAGTTTATTTTCCAGTTATTTATTTATTTTAATTGTCATTTAAATTACTTGTCTCTTACTTTCAAAACCCCCAATTTACAAAACTCATAACTAATAATAAGAACACCTCCCTGCAGTTCCTTGAGAAGACGACCCGAGGTTTAAATACTTCAGTTATCAATTTTTAATAGGTTTGTTACTTGTGACAACCAAATCGTTTGTACGAAAGGATTTTCTGTTGGTTTAGAAGCTATACTTACAACGCGATCATATTTTTATATTTCTTTACCGGTAGAAAAACCGATCGTCAAAATGGCGCCGTTGCCGGGGATCTGCAAACATGTGCCTTATTATTCGTTATTGTAAATATTTTTATTTTATTTGTTTATTTGTTTTTGTTTTTCCCTTTTATTTCTATTAGCTACTATGAATTCTCACCCCTCTCGCTTTGAGTTTGGTTTTAAATCAGTTGAAAGGAATGGAAGCATTAACAGGAATATGCATCAAGGTCTAAGCAATCGAAGATGGATGGAGCCAAGAGGCCCTGATCAACCCTTTAGGAAACAACACCCTCCAAGATAACATGGGCAAGGACCACTCTACAATGCATACCAAGCTGATAGACATGGTGGAACCTCTTGTAATTACCAACAAGCCCCACCCTGTGCTTATAGACCATCCTCTCAACGTAGCTTTGAACCACCACACTCACAAGCTCCTTTTCACCATTCACCACCGTATGACCCTTACCCACCACAATTCCAATCCAATTACTCCCAAGAACCGCCACATTCTTATTTTGAACCCTCTACCCCAACCAATGAACCCTCATACCCACCCCAACCTCCAATGAATGACAAACTTCGTGTTCTTCTTCAAGGGCAAGCGAGGATGCAAAGGGGCATATTGGAACTCACTACTGCCTTAACTGAGGTAGTAAATATAATAGCTTCCCGACATCTGAGCGCTCAAAATACTCCCATGGCTGCATGTGGAGAATCAAAAGAAGAGCGTAGCATGAAGGAAACACTAGAAATTCCGGTGGAAAATGAGGAGCATGACTTTGTATTTGAACAAGTGGAGGAAGCCATGATAGATGTAGAGGAAGAAGTTGTTGAAGATTTAGGAGATGCTGAACCTCCATGGGAATCGAGAGCTGTAAAGGTTTCTGCTGAGAAGTTCGAAATTGATGCCAAAGAGGACAGTGCACAACCTCCAAAGCATATACCTTGTGAAAAATTGGACGGAACAGACCAAGAAGTTGATTCCCTAGGCAGTGATGATCATGAATCAAGCTCTCCTAGTCATGAACTTACATCTGCAACTGAACTCCATGAACCTGAAGAACCTTATCCAAGTGAATACGAAGATGATGTCGAGGTAGATTTCTCTCAACCTCCAGCTTATGACTTGAGAGATGAGAAAGACATAGAAGACTTTGATCAGGACGCAGTTGCAGTTGAAGAATTTTGCAAAGAAGTGGAGGAATTCACAGAAGAATACAAGGGAGTAGAGCTTACAGAACTACTGGAAACACCTATCCCAAGGCCATTACCACCTAATACAAGCTTCAAGTGGGTACAATCCTTAACCTTTATCTTTACTTTTCCACTTGAATATGGTTTGCTTGAAATAGATGGCCAGCTTAGAGCTCTCTGCGGCTTTAAGAGTAAGAGGGAAATGGCTCGTGCTCAGAGCTGGTGCGCAAGATTCAATAAGGTTCCAGGCTTCAATTCGAAGTGCACGGATTAGTACCAAGTTCACTTGAATGGGTCTCGGAAGGCGTTTGGTCATCTTGGTGAGAATACAATTTCTAAACCGCCCAGATGGAAGAATATAGATCAAGACGAAGGCAGATTTAAAAACCAAGTTTGGGATCCTGGAATCTATTCTGACATTCGTTACCCTGGGAGCCTGAGAATCTGTTTGAAGCTGCTTAGAAGCTTTACATGCCTAGTTTGGGACCCCGGAGGCTGTTGGCATTCCAAACATTAGTGGAGATTTCTGGATGAATTTAAGCACAAGCCACCATAACAGGATGCTCATCAAATGTCCAACTTAAGGACTTTAACTAAAAGTGCTAGGTGGGAGACAACCCACCATGGTATGATCGTTCCTGTTTCAGTTTTATTTCATTTTGTTTATTTTTATATTGTTTTATTTTCATTGAACTTGGATATTATTCGTAGCATTTGCATTAGCATTGCATACTGCATAATTGCATAATTGCATAAAAAACGTGGGGGAATGCACAGAAAGCACAGATTAGAGGTTATATAGTGGGAGAATGCATCCATTCAGGAGGAGGCCTTCAATTATTCACTTTTCATAGTTTAGATGTAGTTTTTAGAAGGAGAGGTTCTCTCCTCTCTCTTAGGTTTTAGGATTAGGATTCCTCTTAAAGGATTTAGGATTTCAACTCTTCATCAGGTTCAATATTTCTTTTACTTTATATTTCTCTTTTACTTTCAGATACTTTAATGCTCTCATTTAATTACTTATGCTGCCAAATTGGCCTATGAACTCTTTATGCTTATATTGATTTTCTCTTATTAATGCAATTGAGGTATTTCAGATTTATGATTCTTGTTTAGCTTTTTATATTCTTGGCTTTAATTGATTAACAGGAGGCTCTGGAGTTATCAACTTATCGTGATTGGTTGTTATGTTGGCTAATTGACTAGAATTCTACTAACTCTAGTCTTTCCTTAGGAGTTGTCTAGGACTTGGGAATCTAACTAATTAGTTCACTTGACTTTCCCTTGCTTTCGTAAAGGTTAACTAAGTGGGATTAACTTCAATTCTCATAAGAGTAACTAGGATAGGACTTTCGAATTTTCATACCTTGCCAAGAGTTTATTTTACAGTTATTTATTTATTTTACTTGTCATTTAAATTACTTGTTCCTTACTCTCAAAACACCCAATTTACAAAACTCATAACCAATAATAAGAACACCTCCCTGCAGTTCCTTGAGAAGACGACCTGAGGTTTAAATACTTCGGTTATCAATTTTTAAGGGGTTTGTTACTTGTGACAACCAAAACATTTGTACAAAAGGATTTTATGTTGGTTTAGAAGATATACTTACAACACGATCATATTTTTATATTTCTTTACCGATAAAAAAACCGATCGTCAAAATGCCGCCGTTGCCGGAGAACTGCAAACGTGTGCCTTATTATTGGTTATTGTAAATATTTTTCTTTTATTTGTTTATTTGTTTTTATTTTTCCCTTTTATTTCTATTAGCTACTATGAATTCTCAGCCCTCTCGCTTTGAGTTTAGTTCTAAATCTGTTGAAAGGAATGGAAGCTATAACAGGAATATGCTTCAAAGTCTAAGCAATCGAAGATGGATGGAGCCAAGAGGCCCTGATCAACCCTTTAGGCAACAACACCCTCCAAGATATCACGGGCAAGGACCACTCTACAATGCATACCAAGCTGATAGACATGGTGGACCCCCTTGTAATTACCAACAAGCCCCACCCTGTGCTTATAGACCATCCTCTCAACGTAGTTTTGAACCACCACACTCACAAGCTCCTTTTCACCATTCACCATCGTATGACCCTTACCCACCACAATTCCAATCCAATTACTCCCAAGAACTGCCACATTTTTATTTTGAACCCTCTTCCCCAACCAATGAACCCTCATACCCACCTCAACCTCCAATAAATGACAAACTTCGTGTTCTTCTTCAAGGGCAAGCGAGGATGCAAAGGGGCGTATTGGAACTCACTACTGCCTTAACTGAGGTAGTAAATATAATAGCTTCCCAACATCTGAGCGCTCAAAATACTCCCATGGCTGCATGTGGAGAATTAAAAGAAGAGCATAACATGAAGGAAACACTAGAAACTCTGGTGGACAATGAGGAGCATGGCTTTGTATTGGAACAAGTGGAGGAAGCCATGACAGTTGTAGAGGAAGAAGTGGTTGAAGATTTAGGAGATGCTGAACCTCCCTCGGAATCGGGAGCTGTAAAGGATTCTGCTGAGAAGATCAAAATTGATGCCAAAAAGGACAGTGCACAACCTCCAAAGCATATACCTTGTGAAAAATTGGACGGAACAAACATGAACTTACATCTGCAACTGAACACCATGAATCAAGCTCCCTAGACAGTGATGATCATGAATCAAGCTCTCCTAGTCATGAACTTACATCTGCAACTGAACACCATGAACCTGAAGAACCTTATCCAAGTGAATACGAAGATGATGTCGAGGTAGATTTCTCTCAACCTCCAGATTATAACTTGAGTGACGAGGAAGACATAGAAGACTTTGATCAGGACACAGTTGCAGTTGAAGTGTTTTGCAAAGAAGTGGAAGAATTCACAGAAGAATACAAGGGAGTAGAGCTTACAGAACCACTGGAAACACCTACTCCAAGGCCATTACCACCTAATACAAGCTTCAAGTGGGTACAATCCTTAACCTTTATCTTTACTTTTCCACTTGAATATGGTTTGCTTGAAACAGATGGCCAGCTTAGAGCTCTCTACGGCTTTAAGAGTAAGAGAGAAATGGCTCGTGCTCAGAGCTGGTGCGCAAGATTCAATAAGGTTCCACGCTTCAATTCGAAGTGCACGGATTGGTACCAAGTTCACTTAAATGGGTCTCGGAAGACGTTTGGTCATCTTGGTGAGAATATAATTTCTAAACCGCCCAGATGGAAGAATATAGATCAAGACAAAGGCGTATTTAAAAACCAAGTTTGGGATCCTGGAATCTATTCTGACATTCGTTACCCCGGGAGCCTGAGAATCTGTTTGAAGCTGCTCAGAAGCTTTACATGCCTAGTTTGGGACCCCAGAGGCTGTTGGCAGTCCAAACATTGGTGGAGATTTTTGGATGAATTTAAGCACAAGCCACTATAACAGGAAGCTCATCAAATGTCCAACTTAAGGACTTTAACTAAAAGTGCTAGGTGGGAGACAACCCACTATGGTATGATCGTTCCTGTTTCAGTTTTATTTTGTTTTGATTATTTTTATATTTTTTTATTTTCATTAAACCTGGATATTATTCGTAGCATTTGCATTAGCATTGCATACTGCATAATTTTATAATTGCATAAAAAAAAAATGCACGCGACGCGTAAGCGTCGCTAACGCGTCCGCGTCACAAGTGCATTAGGAAGAAAAGGAAAGTGAACAGAAAGTCACGCGAAAGCATGGCTGGAGGCGTGCCTTTGGCACTAATTGTTCCACGCGACCGCATCGCTAACGTGTTCGCGTCAGTTGCGAAAAACTACCTCCCACGCGTCCGCGTCACGCACGCAAACGCGTGATCTGGAAATCGGTGTAAAAATCCAACGCCCAGAAATCTGGGCTGGAATCGTGCGGCTGGTGTGCGTTTAGCAGAAAACGGCTCACGCATTCGCGTCCCTGACGCGAACGCGTCACATGCAAAATACCCATCTCACTCGAAAGTGTTAGCGACGCGTCCGCGTCGCGTGGATAGCATGGCACCCTAATGGAGACAGAGAGTTGCGCTGAAACGACGCTAGAATTGTACGTTTAGCACAATTTACAGCGACGCGGTTGCGTGCCTCACGCGTCCGCGTCATCCATCTTGTAACCAACCCGCGCGATCGCGTCAATCACGCGACCGCGTCAATTCTATTTCACCCTAGCCACGCGATCGCATGCCCCACGCGTTTGCATGGATTCAAAATCACTAACCCCCTATCACGCAAAACCCTACCCGTCGCGCCCCCTATACCCCCTTCTTCTTCCTTTTTTCTCTGCAACCCACCCTCCCCGACCATCACGCCCGACCACCACCGCCAGCCACCACCACGACGCCACCAGCGCCGCCTCCCACCATTACCACCCCCTAAACCCGCTAGCCTCCCTCCCTTCTTTCCTCTCCCCCTCGCCTAATCCAAACCCCAATCCCCAACCCGACCCTGCTCCACCACCGCGCCGCCGTGCCCCCCAGCGCCACCGCTTTACCACCACCATATCTCTCTGCCCTCACCTCTGCTCTTACACATACAGGTTCCGCTGAATGCCAATTTCTCTTTCCTTCATAGTTAGTTGCTTATTTTTCCGATTATGTTCGAATTAGGCTAGTTAGAGATGCATGTTTGTAGTGGATTCTAGGTGGTTAGGTAGCTAGGATGTGGTTAGTGGATTTATGCCTGTTAATTATGCCGTACTTGTTGCTTGTTTTACTTATTTTGCACTTTTGATCTGGCTGTGATGTTCATACTATTCACATGCTGTTCTTCCATGTTTCGTGCTGCTCTTTCATGTTCATGTTGTTTGTGTCTATTTGCAGCTTTATTTAGATTTATATGAACTGATTTTTCTGCTATTTATTACCCGGGAACATCCAATTTTAGCCGGAATGCTGCCCAATTTTCTGCAAATTGTTTCATTTTTACATTCAGGAATTGGTTTTGGCAATTTTCAATTCTGCACTACTTAGCTACAACCAAACCAATTCATGAATGCACGGGCCAGCATTTTTTTTCCTTTCAATTTCCTAGTTCATATATTGCACTTTTGATGATTCGATTTCAATTTTTGCTATTTCTATATCTACATGAATCATCATCAACCTGATATCCTTGCTTGAATATGAGTTGATTATTCTTTAAATTTGTGAATCTCTTGTTACCTAGGAAACATTTATCATGCCACTTACTTTAAATTTCTTTCTCCTAACTCACTGCTTTCCACTTTCTAACCTCTTTTTTCACTTTTAACCACTTTTAACTTTCTAACTTCTCCCTTTGCTTTTTAACTAACTCCTTCAACTTTTTAACTCATGGCATGATTATTGTTTCTCCCAATTAACAGGTATTCTACTTATAATATATTTTGGATTGTGATTTCTCATCTCAGATTTTTAACTCCAAAACAATCCTAAATGTACATTTATTTAACTCATTTCATAATTCTACTGCTCTTTTGTCACTATGTGCTTCTATTGCTATTATCCTCTTTGCCTACTTATTTTCCTGCTTTGTTCTTCATTTATATCCTGGAATTTCTGCTTTTCAGGATGTCTGACCCTCAACGCAAAGGAAAAGGCAAGGCAACCACTGGCAAAAGAAAAAGAGGCAAATCCTCTATGTCTATCCTAGATATTATGCATGATGACTCTTGGCGGGAAAAGCACTTTACCCCGCAGGAGAAGGCTGACCAGCTCCTCACTACCACAGATCTAGTAAAATTTGCAAACAGATACTGTGAGCTAAAGTATCCAGTGTTTGCCTCGTCCAGAAACCTGTACTTGGAGAAAACTCTGAAAATTCCAGAAGAACTACAGCAGTACACCTTTGATAAGATCAAACAGAGGTCAATGCTTCCTGGGTCAGAGAGTTTTACTATAACTATTTCAAGACTTCCCTGGATGCAGTACACCTCAGAGGGAAACAGATATTGGTCACTGAGGAAGCCATTGAGGACATCCTCCGCCTTCAGCCTAAATCAGATCAGCTTGACGGTTACCAAAAGGCTGAAGAGGACATGCGCTTTCTGAGATTTGACTGGGATGCTATCAAGCAGAGGATAGCCCTTGATCCTACTGTCCCATGGGTCATGGGAAAGAATACAGTAATGCCTAGGGGAATCAAGCTGATGTATCTGAATAATGAGGCTCGGCTCTAGCACCAGATCCGGAGCAACTTTGTTATGCCGAGCACTCATGAGACAGAGCTGCCTGCTGCTATGATCACCCTCCTCTGGTGTGTGATGGAGGGTAAGGACCTGTATCTTCCACGACTCATCCGGCATGAAATGGCCAGGGTCCATGTCAAAGGCACTCTCCCTTTCCCTTATCTGGTCACCCAGCTAGGCCGTCGAGCTGATGTGCCTTGGGAGCTTGCTGATGAGAAGCCACCTGCTGCAGACTGCAAGAAGATTATCCCTCACAGCAGGAAGTTTCAGGCTTTGGGTTACAGACTCCCATTCCTCACCGCTTATGATGAGATAGCCACACCTTCAGCTGCCCCTTCTTCATCTACTGCTGCCCCAGCTACCACCACTGCACCTCCACCTGCCTTAGAGCCCGTTTACCACCTCGTGCACCGCTTATTTCAGTAGCTAGACCAGATGAAGTGCCGCAACCGGTGGCGATATGAGAGATCTGAGCGTCACAACAAGCGACGCTATGAGCACCTCAAGTTGATGATCCGATCTAGCGGCGACATCCGTTTCGAGCCTGACACACCATCAGAGCCATCAGAGGAGGAGGCGGACGAGCATGAGGAGGAGCCACATGCACAGAAAGAGGCTGAGCAGGCAGGTGATGCACGGAAACTTGTCCTTTAACAAATCTTTCTCATCAAGTATATCGAATCGTCATCAAGTAAAAACACACAATAGAGTGAGGTTGAATCCCACAGGGATTGATTGGTCAATCAACTTTAATTGGAAGAATGTTCTAGTAGAGCTAAGCAGAAAATGGATTGAGAATTGCAGGAAATTAAATGGCGGGAAAGTAAATTGCAAAAAATAAATAACGGAAGGTAAATTGCAGAATCTTAAATGGGGAAGGGGAGTTTAGCATGAAAGTAAATAGCAGAAAGTAAAGAGAATGGGTAAGATCAGAAATGGGGAGTTCATTGGGCTTAGGAGATGTTGCATTCTCCGGATCAAGTTCATTTTCATCTCTTCCTCGATCATTGTATTCATTGATCTCCTTGGCAATCTTAAGTGATTGAATTCCAATTCTTTGGTAATTCAATCTCTCAAATCAGATCAATAGCCAATTCCTTGGTCAAATTGGGCATGAGAAAAGAGATGAAGTGTGGTCACTGATTATACCACATGTATTTCCAATTCAAAGTATTGGGAGAATTATATGTCACCATATCCGCCCAAACCCCAATTTGGTCCAACATGAGAAAGAAATTCTAGCATGATCTTTTCATTCCTCTTCGAAGGTTCAGAAGAGATCCAAGTATGAATAGCTTCTTTTCCAAGATAGCTACTCAATTGGATGAAGATTGAAAGCTTTCTAGTAAAATCAAGAGAAAAGAGAGAAGAAGGATAATGAAAACTATTATTGATCCATCAAATTACAACAGAGCTCCCTAACCCAATGAAAGGGGTTTAGTTGTTCATAGCTCGGGGAAATGAAAGCAGAGATGGAGAGTACATTCTGAAAGTTAAACTAGAAGTGTAGAGAAAGTAAAATACAGAGAGTAATTCTAATAATGCCCAAAAGCTCTTCTTTCTAGTTCAAATCTCTCCCTATTTATACTATTCTTCGGATCTTCTAGTTGATTCTTCAAGTCTTGGATATGGGCCTTTGGATCTTAAGTTGAAGCAGTTATCTTCTTCAGTGGGCTTAGCTTTACTTGCAGAGAGAAAGTGTGAAGTAGGCAGGGATTCTAGCTTAGGACGTTAGTGGCGTTAACGTTAAGTAAAAGTGTGGGTTCGAGAACGTTAGTGACAATCACCTTTTTCACTAACGTTCCCTCCACGTTAGAGTCCACGTTAACTGAGTTAACGTGGCAACTAATGTGGCTCAAAGTGACTTAGCTCAATGTTAGTGACAAAGGTGAGTGTCACTAACGTTGGTCATTCTTTTGTTTCCCCACGTTAGAGTCTACGTTAACTGAGTTAACGTGGCTCTTAACGTGGCCAATATGAGCTTGGTCCAACGTTAGTGACACAGTAAAGAAAAGGTCATTGAAACTGGCTAAAATGCCCTGGCATCACAACACCAAACTTAAAGCTTGCTTGTCCCTAAGCAAGCACTGGAACAAGAGAATGATGAATGAAATGACAAGATGAATGAATCATTATTGTGGAAGTCCTATTCTTGGTTTTATGGGGTTTCATGCATAGCAACTTAGGTTCATTCCTTTACTGGCTTTCAGACCTTTATCATGCCTTGGAATACTCACTTGATTACACCCTTTGAGACTGTTATTCATTGATCCCTTTGTCTTTCCAAGGTCTATTGCATCCTTAGGCTAAGTGCTCTGTGAGGGGGCGACTCTTTAAAATAAGCTTTCAGCCAACAATCCCGAACCCGTTGGTTCAAGGTGCTAGGTGTTGAAGTACCCCTAAGGACTTACTCCCTCAAGTCTCTCACCCCCATACATGCACACCACAGGCACATGGTTTGTTATTTTCTTCCCTTGAGGTCTTGGTGTCCAGCACCTTTTTGGGTTACTAAATGTTCTGTAGCAAGGTTGCTCTTGATAGTAGATTTTCAGTTGATAATCCCGGGTTAATTAACCCAAGTTACCAAGTGATGAAGCACTCCTAAGAACTTATTCATCCAAGCATATCCTTGGTACAAGAGGACCACAGACACATCCCTCAAGATTCAAGCCCTTGGTGCCTAGCCTTATTCTTTATTAACTTTTCTTTCTTTTTCAACTCTTATTGTTCTTTTCCTTTTTTTTATTAGGATCTTATTATTTAGCTAGTCTCATGGGGTGTGTTTCAAGCATATGATTCAAGATAGATAGTTACCTTCCCACCTTATTGGTGAACCAACTTAGCTAAGTGATTACTACACCACAAATTTAAGGACCTACTCCACAACTTGAACATCACTCTGGTCTTTCATAACATCTCTTTTTATTAGACTTAAAAGGACAAGCATACAATAAGCAAGATGAAAATGAAGGCAGGCAATTTGACTAGCAAGCATAGACGTAGGCAAAAGCAAACTTAAAGATAGAGTTGAAAATTCCTAAGCTACTATGGAAGCATGTTCTATTTCATACATGATTTTCCTTATTTAAAAAAAAAAAACTTGAAAAAGAAAGATGGAACAATGAGAGAACTCCACCACCTTTTACTCTTGGGGGTGCTCATGTTCTCCTTCCTGTTTGTCCTCCTTGTGTTTTTCTTGAGTGCTTGCACTCCCACTTCCCTTGCTTTTTCCAATCAACTTCTTCCAGAAGCCAGCATCTTCCATCTTCTTTTTCAATGTTTCCTTCTGCTGTTTCACCTTCCTTTCCTCTTGTTCTGTGAGATCTTGTTGGACCTTATCATACCTAGGGATTGTAGAGTGCAGATTATGCATATGACTAGACATATAGTTCAATTTGGCTTGAGTGTTTATGTTGAACTCCTCCCTATGTAGTTGCCGTCCTTCATTTAGTCCGCTGAACTCATTGGATGCCTTCGTCTGAGCTAGCTGGCGTTGGTTGAGTTCTTGAAGGCATTTATCTGGACCCTCTTGCCTTTCAGTCACTTGATTGATGGCTTGAGTGAGCTGGGAATAATGTTCCATTTGCTGTTTCTGCCGCTCCCCTTGTTGATTCATCCAATTAGAAAGGAGTTCTTCTTGACGATCCATCCTTTGGGCTTGAACGTGCAGTTGTTGTTCTTGTCCCTCCATATAACTCCTCGTTAGCTCCTCAATGGCTCCGTGAATGTGATTCAAGTTGATGTTGGTTGGATCATAGTACTCTTCTTGCTGATATTATTCCTGTTGAGGTTCTTCTTGGTGAGGTTCTTTTTGTGGTGTTCTTCTCCCTATTTAAGGCCTTCTTTGTTGTTGGGCGGGTGTCAAATACGTTATACACTGGAGTGTAACCATCCTTCCAGGGTTTACCCAAGTTGGGTTGCTGTCCTCTCCTTTTGTGGTAGCCGAACCCTTCAATTGTCCCACCAATCCTTCTACAAGATAAAAGAAAAAATAAAATTGTGGGAAGTGGCGGCAAGATTTAACAGACAAGAAAGAGTAACTACTTTTTAAAAATTTTTGTTGTTAACTACTAAGTGCTATTCATAAATGCAAACCAACTGACTAATTAATTTTCCATATATGCAACCTTGGTAACACCAAACTTAGTTTGTGGAAATGTGGTGTAAGATGATTTGTTCAAGGTGCTAAGAGTGACATGCTATGAGTTGCATTCATGTCCTCTTAGTGTGCCTTGAACACCAAACTTGTTCTTCACTATATGTTGCATAAAAGGATTTATTCAGGGATATGTCAAAGTTGATTTGCGATCCTAACTACTTTAAAAGCATGTAAAACATGGGTTGCCTCCCATGAAGCGCTTCTTTAGCGTCACTAGCTTGACGTTCTTCCTTTGTCAGGGTGGTTGGTAATGCTTCAAATCTTCCCCTCTTGTAGTAAACCTATATCCATTGGCTTCATCAATGATCTCTACATGTTCTAGGGAGAGAACTTTGTTGATGGCAAAAACCTTAGGTAACTGAGATGGGATGGTAGGGAGATGAAGTGGGATATCTAGGTAGTAAGCTGAGATCACTTTATCCTCTGGAGAGAAATCTTCTGTAGGGATCTTTTTGTTATTCCATCTCCTTGGTATCTTCTTCTTTGTTTCTTTTGCTGTTATCCTGCTCTTTGTGGTCTCTTTTCCTAGGGAGATTTTGTTGCTGGTCTCATATGATTCTGGTGGTTTTGGCTCTACTTGAGTTTCCTTTACCTATAACAGCTGCTGATTCTCTTGTTCATCACCCAAAGGAATTCCAGGGTGTACAGCTTGTGCTTCAAAGCTTTTTTCTCCCACCATTGCTCTGTCATGCTCTGCCTTTAGTTCCTTGCCTTCCTGACTTGCTTCTTCTGAGGGTTTGAAGATGTTGAAGGTGAGTTGTTCGTCATGTATCCTCAGTATTAGCTCTCCTCGCTCCACATCTATGAGTGCTCTGGCTATAGCTAAGAATGGTCTTCCCAATATGATTGGGTGAAGGTGACTTTCTTCCATTTCCAGTATGACAAAGTCTGTGGGAAGGAAGTAGTTCCCAACCTTCACCAGCACGTTTTCAACCACTCCAATTGTTTGTTTTTGAGTTTTGTCTGCCATCCTGATGACTACGTCTGTGGGCATCAGATCAATCATTTGCAGCCTCTTCATAAGGGATAAAGGCATTAAGTTGATGCTTGCTCCCAGATCACAGAGTCCTTTGTCAAACATTGGTTCTCCTATGGCACAGGGAATGTGAAAACTCCCTGGGTCCTTCCTTTTTGTAGGTAACTCTGGTTGAATGAGAGCACTGCACTCCTTGTTCATCACTATAGTTTGTCCTCCCTTGAGTGAGCTTTTCCTGGTCAGCAGCTCCTTCATATACTTGATGTATGAGGGCATTTGTTGGAGATCCTTGATGAATGGTATGTTTACATGGAGAGATGCAAATATGTCAAGAAACCTTGAGTATATTCTCTTCTCTACACCACCACTGAGTAATTGGGGAAAGGGTGCATAGAGTCTCAGCAGCTCCTTCTGTGTAATTGTGGTTTCTTGATGATTCTCTTCATGCTTTTCTGCTGATGTATCTTCAGATTATTCTGATGGTTTGTTCAGCTCTTCCTCAGTCTCCTTATCACTTATAGTAACCATCTTGCAATCTTCCCATCTGACTTTCTTTGCTTCACCTCTCGGATTTTTCTCTGTGTCACTTGGGAAGCTATCAGTAGGTTTGGGAATCTTCTCAGATAGGTATCCTACCTGAAATTCCAGCCTCTTGATGGTGTCTCCCTGATTTTTTATATTGGCTCGCACCTCCTCTTTGAACACCTTGTTATCTTGAATCTCCTTGCATACGCCTTCAAGTAGAGTCTCAATCCATGATAGTCTTTCTTCCGATGATGGAGAGTTGAGATTGGAAGCATGAGAATGGCTAGTTTGATTTTGGTATGGATGTTGAAATGTGTTGTTAGGTGGGTGCTGATATGATCTCTGTGTGGAATGTTGGTGAGTTGCATTGTTGCTGGGGTTGTGGCGTCTCTGATATTGGCCTTGATTTTGTTGATTTCCCCACCAAAAGTTTGGGTGGTTCCTCCAACCAGGATTATACATTTTGGAGTATGGGTTATGGTGCTGCCTGGGTGAATTTCCAATGTAGTTGGCCTGTTCCTGATCACCCTCTACCTCTTCATTCACTCCTTCTTGAGTTGCTGCTGAAGTGGTGATTGCTGCTACTTGATTCCTCTCCATCTTCTTGGTGAGGTCAGCTAATTGCTTGGTAATCATCTTGTTTTGAGCTAGCAGTGCATCCACGTTGTTCAGCTCCATCACTCCTCTAGTGTTACCTCTTTCAGAAGCATAGAAATAGTCATTCTCAGCTACAGTCTCAATGACATCTATGGCTTCTTCAATGGTCTTCTTCTTGTTCAGAGATCCCCCGGATGAGTGGTCTGCCCAGCCTGATGCGCTGGACCTTCTCTGCCATGGTTGTGAGCCTCTTTTTCATGATGGTTTTCCATATTCTCATCCATGTCTAGTTCAAAGTACTCTTCCTCTTCCTCAGCACCAACTACTCTCTTTCCTCTTGCTTCCCTCCTTAATCTAAGGAAGGTCCTCTCAGGTTCAAAATCAAAGGAAGTTGAAGCCCCGCTTCTTCTACCTGTCATACAACCAACAAGGCACAAGCAAGAGAGATAGATACAGACAGTAATTTCTACAGAAATGCTGTTGGTGTGAGTGATGCAATATATCAAACAGTTAGTGGGTTAGTGACTGAATTGTAAACAATTAAGAAAATGGGTCGGGGAAAGGGAAGAAAATAGCCAAATAGAAAGTAAATTACTCAAATGAACTTAAATCAAACAAAATAAAAACAAATGCTCAATCTAGTTATCCTCCAATTTAATCATTGTTGATACAAAATCAATCCCCGGCAACGGCGCCATAAACTTGATGCACGGAAACTTGTCCTTTAACAAATCTCCCTCGGCAAGTATACCGAATTGTCGTCAAGTAAAAACTCACAATAGAGTGAGGTCGAATCCCACAGGGATTGATTGGTCAAGCAACTTTAATTGGAAGAATGTTCTAGTTGAGCTAAGCAGAAATTGGGTTGAGAATTGCAGGAAATTAAATGGCGGGAAAGTAAATTGCAGAAAATAAATGACGGAAGGTAAATTGCAGAATCTTAAATGGGGAAAGGGAGTTTAGCATGAAATTAAATAGCAGAAATTAAAGAGAATGGGTAAGATCAGAAATGGAGAGTTCAATGGGCTTAGGAGATGTTGCATTCTCCAGATCAAGTTCATTTGCATCTCTTCCTCAATCAATGCATTCATTGATCTCCTTGGCAATCTTAAGTTCATTTTATGGATTACTTTGTATAACTTTTTGTTGCTTTGGGGCATTGGTCCGGCTTCTTCATGCCAGTACTTCCCAAGTTATTTTTAGCAATCCATTTTTCTCAGACCTCGTCGGGCCTTTTTCTATGGATTACTTTTTATAACTTTTTGTATTAATATGTTTTTATCGCTTTTTCATCTTGCCGATTTTGTCGAAGTCGGACGGTGAGTTTGGTTCTCACTTTCGCCGACCTTATTGAAGTCGGGCGGTGAATTTGGTTTTCATCTTGCCGACCCTTGTAGAAATTCTGACGATGAATTCAATTTTCATCGTGGTCGGGCGGTGAATTTGGTTTTCACCTTGCCGACCTGTAGCTTTGTAATCGGGTGTTGGATTTTTGCGTTCAGATTAATGCGCCTTGGTAGAGAAACTTTGTAGAGAATATGAAAAGTTTTATTATAATAGAAGGTAGACCTATAGGCAAATAAAATATATACATGTGAGTGTTTTCCCCTTTAAGTCAGGCAATTTTTACAGATCTTGGCTTGATACCTCGTTAAAAAATCTTTTCAGGAAAAAGAGTGCACCTTTACCTAAGATCTTTATTACCTCCTAACTATAGTACCTTCTTAGGTTGCAGGCATACTACAAACTTGGTAGCTCTCACCCTTCGAATTTGCATACCCTGTAGTAACCTTTTCCCAGTACCTCTGTGACTCGGTAGGGTCCTTTCCAGTTAGCTGCTAGCTTCCCCTATCCTGGTCGACTTGTTCCGATATCATTTCGGATTAGGATGAGGTCGTTGTTGTCAAAGCTTTGCTGTACTACCTTTCGATTGTATCTTGAGGCCATTCGACGTTTTAGTGCCTCATCCCTGATCCGAGCTCTTTCTTGGATTTCTGGAAGTAGGTCGAGCTCTTCCCTCTGGAGTTGGGAGTTAGCCTCTTTATTGTAGTAGATCGTTCTAGGGGATCCTTCTTTGATTTCTACCGGGATCATTGCCTCTATTCTGTAAGCCAATCGGAAAGGTGTTTCCTTTGTGGTGGAATGTGCAGTTGTCCGATATGCCCATAGGACTTGTAGGAGCTCTTCAGCCCAGGCTCCCTTTGCTTCCTGTAATCTCCGTTTTAACCCAGCCAATATAACTTTGTTAGCTACTTCTGCTTGTCCATTAGCTTGTGGGTGTTCTACAGATGTAAATTGATGTTTTATTTTCAAGTCTGCTACCAACTTCCTGAAGCCTGTGTCTGTGAATTGAGTTCCATTTTCTGTGGTAATGGAGTAAAGAACCCCAAACCTTGTGACAATGTTTTTAAATAAGAATTTCCGACTTCTTTGAGCAGTGGCATTTGCTAGGGGCTCTGCCTCAATCTATTTTGTGAAGTAATCGACCCCTACAATGAGGAACTTAACTTGTCGTGATCCTTGGGGAAAGGGTCCCAGGAGGTCGAGTCCCCATTTTGCGAACGGCCAAGGTGATGTTACGCTGATGAGCAAATCTGGTGGGGCGATGTGAAAGTTGGCATATTTCTAACATGGTGGGCATGTCTTGACAAACTCTATTGCTTCTTTTTGCAAGGTCGGACAAAAGAATCCGGCTCGGAGTACTTTTTTGGAGAGAGCTCGTGCTCCAAGATGGTTGCTACATATGCCACTGTGTATTTCCTCCAAGACCTCTTTTGTGTTGGAGGTCGGTATACATTTTAATAGGGGTGTTGAGATCCGTCTCTTGTATAGGATGTTGTTTATGATGGTGTAGTATTGTGCTTCTCGTCTTAACCTCTTTGCCTCCTTCTTATCTGTATGGAGTATTTCTGATTTAAGGTAGTTGACTTTGGGAGTCATCCATCCTTGATCTAGGCCTGATATTGCTAGGACCTCTTCTTCCTCTAAAATTGATGGGTTCTGCAGTATTTCCTGGATGAGGCTTCTATTATTGCCCCCTGGTTTGGTGCTGGATAGTTTTGAGAGTGCGTCAGCTCGAGCATTCTATTCCCGAGGTATGTAGCGGACCTCATATTCCCCGAGTTGTCTGAGCTGTTCTCTGGCTTTGTCCAGGTACTTTTTCATAGTAGGGTCTTTGGCTTGGTAGGTCCCTTCTATTTGTGAGGTAACTACTTGCGAATCGTTGAAGATAATAAGCTTTTGAGCTCTAACCTCCTTAGCCAGCTTCAAACTAGCCAATAGTGCCTCAAGCAGAGTTTGATTTGGATTCCCTGATCACTTTCTATTATCACACCTGCCCCACTCCCGATTTTGTTTGAAGAGCTGTCTACATAGAGATTCCATCTTGTAGGAGTTCCTGGGGTGTCAGTATATTCAGCAATGAAATCGGCCAAATATTGAGTCTTGATGGCCATCCGAGCTTCATACTGAAGATCGAACTCAGATAGCTCGACTGCCCACTGTAGAATTCTTCCAGCTAAGTCTGTCTTCTGTATAATGCCTTTTATGGGCTGGTTAGTCCGAACCTTGATGGTGTGAGCTTGAAAATATGGGCGAAGTCATCGAGAAGTTAGTATGAGAGCGTAGGCAAACTTCTCTATATTTTGATAATTCAGTTAGGCCCATTGTAGGGCTTTGCTGATGAAGTAGATGAGTTGTTGTCCACTTTCGTCTTCTCTGACCAGTGCTGAGGCTATTGCCTGACTTCCCACTGCGAGGTATAATATGAGTGCTTCTCCTTCCCGTGGTCTAGTAAGAATGGGTGGTTATCCCATGAATTTTTTGAAATCCTGTAAGGCTTGCTCAATCTCTGTGGTCCATTCAAACTTCTTTCCCTTCCTTAATGTGGCGTAAAAGGGCAGAGATCTTATGGCCGATCCGGCTAGAAATTTGGATAAGGCTGCCATTCTTCCATTGAGTTGTTACACTTCTTTAACACAGGTCAGACTTTTCATATTGAGTATAGCTCGGCATTTATCCGAGTTTGCCTCAATTCCTCGCTGTGTTAACATGAAACCCAGGAATTTTCCGGCTTCTATTGCAAAGGTACACTTTACGGGATTAAGTCGCATGCCATGCTTTTTGATGGTGTCGAACACTTTGGTGAGGTTGAAAAGTAATGATTCCTCCCTTTGTGTTTTTACCAACATGTCGTCCACATATACCTCCATGAGTTTCCCGATATGGTCTGCGAAAACTTTATTCATTAATCTTTGGTAGGTAGCTCCTGCATTTTTGAGTCCGAATGCCATGACGACATAATAGTAATTTGCTTTTGGGGTTAGGAATGAGGTATTTTCTTGATACGGCAGGTACATTGGGATTTGATTATATCCCAAATAAGCATCCATGAAGGTGAGGTACTTGTATCCGGAGGAGGCATCCACTAGAGTGTCTATGCTTGGGAGTGGATAAGGGTCTTTTGGACAAGTTTTATTGAGGTCGGTGTAATCGGTGCACATTCACCATTTCCCATATGACTTTTTCACCAGTACAACGTTGGCCAGCCATAGTGGATACTTGACTTCTCTTATGAATCCTGCCTACAGTAGAGCTTGTACTTGTTCTTCCACGGCTTGGGATCTTTCTAGCCCGAGCTTCCGACACTTCTGTTGTACTGGCTGAGATCCTGGGTATACTGCCATTTTGTGGCACATTAGCTTAGGATCTATACCTGGCATGTCTGCGGCCTTCCATGCGAAGAGGTCGACATTATCTCTTAGGAACTGCATCAGAGATTCCTTTACGTCTCCTTTCAAAGTCGCCCCAATATTTGTTGTCTTAGCTGGGACATCCCCGATTTGGACTTCCTCGATCTCGACCTCCGGTTGCGGACGAAGCTCTTCCCGACCTCCGGTTGCGGACGAAGCTCTTCCCGACCTCGAACTCCCCTCGAGTTCGATAGTGTTGATTTCTTCTCTTTTGCCTCTAAGGTTCAGACTTTTGTTGTAACACCGTCGCTGATGATTGGACTTTTGTGTGGTTTAGAATTTCACAAATGAAATCTCGTTGTAATATAGTTCCTAAACCAACAATAGTCCTTTCATGCAAAAATTTGTTTGTCACAAGTAACAAACCCGTAAATCTATAAACCGAAGTATTGAACCTCGGGTCATTCTCCCTTGGAATTACAATGAAGTGTCTTGTTATTAGTTATGAGGTATGTTTTGGGGTTTTTGATAAGAGGCATAAAATGTAAATGATAATGAAAATAAACTAATAACTACAAAGGTCTTGGCAAAGGTTGGTGGTCAAGGATCTCTATCCTAATCACTAACCACAACTTGAGAATTGGCAAGGATCAACCCCATTAAGTCATCCTCTAACTAATAAAGGAAAGTCAAATGATCTATGTCAATCCAAGTCTATAAGTCCTAGTTCTCCACCAAATTAATTAGTGAGATCTAGAGTTAATGGCTCCCAATCGTTAATCACTTGGACATTAGTAACTCAAGAGTTCCTAAGTTACCTTCCCAAGCTAAGAGCACTAAAATCTACTCTAAAATCCAACCAAGCATTTCATCAAACACTTGGAAGGCACAAAAGAAAAGCATAGTAAATTGTAAGAATTAAAGGAATCTACAACTACAAAAGTAAGAGATTAACAATAGAAAGGCAAAACAATAGAAAAGTAAACTCATAACTAAAAGAAGCATTTTAACAAACACATAGAAGGCAATAAAAGTAAACAACATGAATTGCAAGAATTAAAGAGAGATCTAACTAGAATAGCAAGAGATCAACAATAGAAAAGGAAGACAATTATGAAACAACAAAGAACATACCAATTGCATTGAAGAAGAAATGTAGATCTACAAAAGAAAGTTCATAAGCTACAACTAACAATGCAAAGGAATTACAAGAGAAGTAGAATGCTACAATTACAAGAGAACAATTAAGGATGAAAGAGGAAAATTAAGAGAGAAGAAGAAGAAGTAGATCTAGATCTAAACCTAATCCTAATTCTAATCCTAGAGAAAAGTGAGAGCTTCTCTCTCTAAAACCAACTTTTCCTCCAAAAATTAAACTAAACTAAACTAATTTGTGAAAGTATGTTAATTCCCCTTCAATCCTTGGCTTAAATAGCATCAGAAATGAGTTGGATTGGGCCCACAAGGCTTTAGCATTCGCTGGCCACGAGTTGCATTAAGTAAACTATGTGGCACCATCGATGTGTACGCATACTATGTGCGTGCGCATGCCTATGCAAAATGAAACCATGGCAAATCTTATATCATTTCGAAGCCCCAGATGTTAGCTTTCCAACGCAACTAGAACCGCATCATTTGGACCTCTGTAGCTCAAGTTATGGCCGATTAAGTGCGAAGAGGTCGGCTTGATAGCTTTTGCAATTCCTTCATTTCTTCATGAGTTCTCCATTTTTACATGCTTTTCGTTCATTCCCTTGATCCAATCTTTGCCTCCTAAATCTAAAATCACTTAACAAACATATTAAGGCATCTAATAGAATCATGGTGAATTAAATTTAGCTATTTTGAGTCCTAAAGGCATGTTTTCACTCTTAAGCACAATTAAAGGAGAAGTTATAAAACCATGCTATTTCATTGAATAAATGTGAGGAAAGGTTATCAAAATGCTCTAAGTTCACCACAAGATAAACCCTACAAATGGGGTTTATCAGTCGTGCGGTTTTCTGGTCTCCTTTCATCATGGCGATCCCTTCTGAAGTTGGGAATTTCATGCATAGATGTGGAGTTGAAACTACCGCGGCGAGTTGATTTAGCATTGTCCGACCTATCAAGGCATTGTAGGCTGAGCCCACGTCGACTACGATGTAGTCTATGTTGAGTGTCCTCGATCGGGTTCTTTTTCCAAAAGTTGAGTGTAGTGAGATGTATCCAAGTGGTTGGATTGGAGTGTCTCCTAGTCTAAACAAGCTGTTCGGATATGCTCTGAGCTCTTTTTCCTATAGGCCGAGTTTGTCGAAGGCGGATTTAAACAAGATATCTACCGAGCTTCCTTGGTCCACCAGTGTACGGTGGAGATTAGCGTCGGCCAATATGACAGCGATGACTATGGGATCGTCATGTCCCGGGATGATGCTTGCCGCGTTCCTCTTTGGTAAAAGTAATAGTAAAGAGGTCGGTTGCTCCTTCCCCTCCCTCGACATGATATATCTCCTTAAGGTGTCTCTTGCGAGATAATTTGGAGATTTCTCCTCCTGCAAATCCTTCATTTATCATGTGGATATGTCTCTGCGGGGTGAGAGGTAGTCATTCAATTCGTCCATACTCTTTGTTCCTTCTTCTTTTTCTGGGCTCATCCATCTTGCTAGCTAAGTACCAATCTAGTCTCTCCTCTCTTACCAATTTTTCTATGACGTTTTTTCAAGTCGAAGAACTCAATTGGTGGGATGTCTGTAGATTCGATGATATTCACAATATTCTGTCTGATTTCCAGCTCCTCTTTTGCTTTTGATTGGTCGAGGTGGTGAAATCTTCTTAGTGTGGCATACTTCTCGGTAAACTTCCACGAGAGACACCCGAAGAGGGGTGTAATTGTGGTATTTTTTAATCTTCTCTGCATGTTGATCTTCTTTTTTCTTGGACACTTTATCCTTGTCCCGAGAGGGGTAGGAGAATCCGGATTTTGAGGTCTCTCCTAGTTGAGAGTTTTCTTCCATGTTGATATACTTCTCTGCTCGTTCTTGTACTTCATTCAGAGATGTAGGATGTTTCTTTCATATGGAGTGACTAAAAGGTCCTTCACGTAGGCCATTGATGAGACCCATGATAGCGGCTTCTGTTGGCAAATTCTGTATGTCCAGACACATTTTGTTGAATCTTTTCATGAAATTGCGAAGACTCTCCCAATCTCCTTGCTTGATCCATAATAAGCCCGGGGCATGTTTGGCTTTGTCTTTTTGGATAGAAAACCTTGCAAGAAATTTCTTGGCTAAGTCGTCAAAACTTGTGATGGATCTAGGTTGCAGATTGTCGAACCACTTAATCGTTGTCTTTGTTAAAGTGGTCGTGAAGGCTTTGCTTCGAGTAGCGTCAGAGGCGTCAGTGAGATACATTCTGCTTCTGAAATTGCTGAGATGATGGCTGGGATTGGAGGTACCATCGTATGGGGTCATGTCAGGAGGTTTAAAATCCTTTGGAACCTTAGCTTTCATGATTTCCTTGATGAAGGGGTCTTGATCCTTGTGGGAGGTGTTATCGCGACCGGTTTGGATGGTTTTGGTTTTCAGATCAGCTTCGAGTTTTAGGAGTTTGTCCTCCAACTCTCGGCGTCACATAGTTTCTCTCTGGAGGTTTCTTTCGGCTTCCCGCTGATGTTTGGCCTCTTTTTCGACTTATTTAAGGCGATCTTGTCAAGCTTGTAGGGCATCCATGATTTCTGTGTTTGGCGAATTCTTGTCTTTGTTTGGTTGAGGCGTATCCTTTAGTGTGGTGCCTGCGTTCTTATGCAGAGTTTTCTCCTCCAATCCGGAGTTGTGGTCGTTGTCAAGGTTGTCCGCCATGGTGATGGGATGACTTCCAGGTTCATCGGCAACGGCGCCAATGTTCCGAGGGTTACCTGAACTGTTAGGTCGATCTCGGATGGGATCTGCGGTGGCGGCCGAAGCTGATACGTCTGACTTGTGGGAGGCGGTGGCGGTGCTGATGTAGCTGATCCTTTGTCACCGGAGGGTGATGGTACCTGCAAGAGACTCCGATGCTTAAGATAGCATGGGCTTTAAGTAGGTTCTTAGTAGAATCAGAGTATGAATTATACCTGGGTCCTCTAGTGTATTTATAGTAGTGTAGGATGACCTTTCTAGATAAGATAAGTTGGTTATCTTATCATATCTTTGAGTGAAATCATCTTATCTTCAAGGGAAACCGCCCTTATCTTTTTAGGCTTTGGCTGCCTTTAGATTGGACTATGTTCCTTTATTTGGGCCTGCTTGGGCTCCTTGTAGCGTTTTGGCCAAACACCTTGAGAGGAGGTCGGGTAATCCGGACCTAAAGAGGTTGGTTGACTGTTTTCGATCAGCCCGGGTCCTACAGCTCGACCTAGGGCATGAACAGTTGGATATGGAGGAAGAAGCCAAAGCTTCAACAATTTTAGGAAGGCCATTCCTAGCTACTACTGGAGCCATCATTGATGTCCAAAAGGGTGAACTCACCCTTAGGTTACATGATGATAAAATGGTGTTTAATGTGTTCAAAGCCATGAGCTACCCACAGGAGTCACTAGAAGAGTGTTTGAGGTTGGATGCAGTGGAAATTGTGGTGCAAGAAACCTTTGAAGAAGTGACAGAAGATGATTCCATGTTAAATGTTGAGGTTGCTGATGTCAAATCAGCTGAAGTTCCCATTCCAAGCACACCAGAAGGAAGGATCTTACCCCTGAAGTAGAAGGGTAGTATGAACTCATAGGAAGATCAATCTTGGGCACTGTAAACACGCCAGAAGTTAACAAAAAAAGGGCCACCATGCTGCACTGCATTATGGTAGGAGGGGAGATAAAAGTCCATGAGATCATTGCAAAGGACATTCAAAAGATCTCAGAAAAAAGTTCTGCTGAAGCCTGGCTTCACTACCCAAGCACTATCATGCGGTTATGCATAAAAGCCAGAGTGCCACTAGAGGATGTAAATCCAATTTGGCTGATTTTGGGCATGCCAATGACCTTGGAAAGGATGATGAATGTTACAGTTGCCTAGCAACGGAGGAGACCACAAAGAAGGAAAGGAAGAGAATAACCACAAGGAGAAGAACAACAAGAAGAACAACAGGAAGAACAACAAGAAGAAGACCCATAAATCTCAGCATAAACTACTATGTAGATGAACCAAATGCAAGAAGCTATTGAAAGGCTGGCCCAATAATATACAAAAGCTCAAGAAAAACAAGAAGAATTCTAATTACAGTACATGAGAAGGCAGGAAAAACAGGAGGAGCTCCAGCTGAGGATGATGGACTAGCAAAAAGATAACCAAGAAAGATTTTTGGATGCACAAAGAGAGCAATCTGCCTAGTTTCAAGAATCCTTCAACGAGCTGTCCAAACAACAAGATGAGCAACAAGGTTACATCCTGAGCCTGTTCAATTGGAAGAATGTAACCATACAGTTGGAGAAGCCAGGCATAGGGATAGGAGGGAGTATGACATAGATACTCAAGCACAGCTTGACTATCTAGTGGGCATCCTACCTTTTCTAAATCGAAGAATTCCTCCATTTGAAAAGCTCAATTGATCAATAGAGGGACAAGTGGAAAGATGCAAGAGAAATGAAGAAAGGATACAGCAAAAGTTGAAGGATGTTGGACTGTGGGATGAGGAGCTGTTTGGAACTGAAAAGCAACTAGAAGAAAGAAGAAGCAAAAAGAAACAAGACCCCAATAAGAAAGGAAAATCAAGAAAAGGGAAGCAACCAAAGGAATGAAAGGTGGTGTTGCTCTTTGTTCATCAATAAGAAAGAACATGTCTTCATGTTTAGTTTACTTTAACTTGAAATCATTTGAATTCTGTTTGTTTAATTTCCTTTAAATTTCAAATAAGTGTTCTAGTCTAAGTGTCTGAGTTAGTATCACTTGCTTGAATGTATGCTTGTCCTACTTGTTTTAATTAAATAAAGAAAATGTTTGAACAAAAGTGAATTAGTTCCATTTGGTAAGGAATAAAATAAAGATTGAGTGGTGGTATGTATGTCTGATTGTGTAGCTAGCTCACTAATAAATAATAAAAGGGTAGAGTGTCCCTATTTAGTGTGAACTTCGCTGCTGTCTATGAATCTTAGCAAATAGAAATCCTTGGAAGAAAGAAAACAAATAAAAGAAAGAAAAAGAAAAGCCAAAAGTGGCAACAAAAATAGAAGAAACAAAGAACAAAGCTAGACACCAATAGCTTGGACCTTAAAACATAATGACATATGCCTGTGGTGTCTTTGTACTAGGATCTGCTTGGATGACTAGGTTCTATGGAACGCCTTAACACTTGGTAACTTAAGTTAACGAACCCGAGATTATCAATCGAAAGTCCATTATCAAGAGCAACCTAGTTACAAGGCATTTAGTAACTCAAAGAGGTGCTGGGCACCAATGTCTTAAGAAGAATTGGGAGCCATGTGTCTGTGGTGAATATGTGTTGAGTGAAAATAAGCTAAAAATTTGCTAGAACACATGACACTAAGCTACAAGTGAGAAATAAGTTCTTAAACAAAGAAATCAAAAACCAAGGATGAATAATAAGAGGTCATAGCAGTATGTTGGTTGATGCTTAAAGGGACACTTCTCACCTAAGCATAAATAAAAGTGAGCTGCAACATTCTCTGCATAAAACTCGATGAATCAATTTCAATCACTTGCTGATATGGATATGTATTACTTTCTGTTTCATTCGTTCTTCTCATAATTCAGTGCTTGCTTGGGGACAAGTAAGATTTAAGTTTGGGGTTGTGATGCCAAGGCATCTTAGGCTAGTTTCACTAGCCTTTTTCTTTTGTTTTTAGTAGGTTTTATGAACTTTCTTGAGCTATAAGCAATCATTTGGGTTAAAGTTCGTACACACCTTGATTCATTCAATTATGCCATAATTACTTGTGTGCTAAGAATGATGCAATCTCTCATGATATTAGCAAGGCTTTGATGCATGTATAGCTTGATGATAGGTGGATAAAGGCATGGAAGAAGGTTAAAGAAGGCCTCTGATCTTACCCATTCTCCTTACATTCCGCTCTTTAATTTCATGCTTAATCCCCATTCCCATTTAATTTTTTTCAATTTAAGCTTCTGCCACTTAATTTCTTACAATTTAAGTTTTTGCTCTTACATTATGTAGTTTAATTTCTGTTCATTTAATTTCTTGCAATTTAAGTTTCCCGCCAATTTACATTCTGCGATCCCAATTTCAAATCAGATTTGGTTAAACTAGAACGATTCTCCAATTAACATTGATCAACCAACCAATCCCTGTGGGGTTTGACCTCACTCTACAGTGAGTTTTTACTTGACGACAATCTGGTGCACTTTCCGTTAGAAAATTTGTTGAGAGACAAGTTTTTGTGGACATCAGATGCTCTTCAGACTAAAGTCACCTCCACACCCCTTACATAATTTTTGTAAGTTGTGGAAATGGTTGTATCCAACCTCACTGTATTAGCATAAAACTCTCTTATAATGTTAGCATTGATTCTGGTGATTGGGGTGGTGAAGAGCTCCCATTTCCTTTTCCTTATCTTCTCTCTTATCTCTGGGCACTCATCTTCAGGCAGTTGGAAAGGAATTTCTGGCAGTACACCCTTGGGTCTCATCCATTCACATTGAACTTCGTGGAATACTGATGAGGGAAAATCGATTCCACACAAACTAACCGGTAAGTGTACCGGGTCACATCAAGTAGTAAAACTCATGAAAGTGAGGTCGATCCTACAGGGATTGATGGATTAAGCAACTTTAGTAAGGTGATGAATTTAGTTAAGCTAACATTGATAAATTGAGTGAAATTAGATTAATAGAAAGTAAATTGCAAGAAAACTAAACTGCAGAATTGATAGCGAGAATCGTTGTCGGTCTAAATTTTCTTCTTAAAGAAAAGAATTACTTCGTTGTAAGCATAGCTCCAAACCAACAAACAACTCTCACATCAAATTAAATTATGGTTTTTGTCACTAGTACAGACCCCAATGAAAATTTACCGAAGTATTTAGACTCTGGGTTGTCTCACAAGGAATTGTAATGAAGTGGTCAATCATTGGCTATGAAGGACCAAGGGGGGTTTGGTTGATAGAAGGGACAATAAAATAAATGACAAGAAAAGTAAAAAGAGCAATTAAAGAAAGTAATTAATAAAGAGAGACATTCATGGCAAGGAATTGAGAATATAGGCTTTCTATCCTAGTCATTAATCATAACGATAATTAACAAGAATTTATCTTATTTCATCATTTCCAACATTAGAAGAAGGTGTAAGTTATCTTCCATGAGAGAAAGTCAAACAAGACTAGTTAATCTCAAATCAAAAATCCTAATCAATTCACTAATTGAATTAGCAAAAGATTAGCGTTATTGAAAATGATATTAACTAACAACTCTAGATCACCAATGTAAATTGGGTATTAATGACTCAAGATTGCCCAATTACTCTTCCCAAGCCAAGAATGCTCAAAATCTACTCTAAAGCCCAACCAAGCATTTTGTCAAACACTTGGTGGGTAATAAAGGAAAGCATAATAAATGTGCAAGAATAATAAATCTACCAACTACCAATTGCAAGAAAAGTAAATCAACAACTCAAATCATCAATAAAAGAAACATCAACATTAAATTTCATCAAATGTAAACAAGATCCAACATGAATATTCATAAACCTAAAGAGACATAAAAGTAAAATTGACAAGAGAACTTAGAAGAATAGAGTAGTAGAAACAAGAAATTGGAATGGAAATAATATGAAATCAAGAAATCATTCCTAGATCTAAGATGGATTAACCTAACCTAATTCTAGAGAGAAGAGGGAGCTTCTCTCTCTAGAAACTAACCTACATGATGCTAATGCTACAAACAATTGCCCTCCTTGCCAAAGTTTGAATTCTGCATAAAATAGCATTAGAAATGAGTTGGGTTGGGCCTAAAGTGCTTCAGAAATCGTTGGCCACGATTTCACTTTAGTGGGCCACGAGCAGCATCGGTGCACATGCGTATATGGCGCGTGTGTGCCCCTAAACGCGAAGCAACATATGGCAAATTTTATGTCATTTCGAAGCTCTAAATGTTAGCTTTCTAACGCAACTGCAATAGCCTCATTTGGACCTTTATAGCTCAAGTTATGGTCGATTGAGTGCGAAGAGGTCAGACTTGACAGCTTTACGGTTCCTTCATTTCTTCATGCGTTCTCCCACTTTGCATGCTTTTCTCCTCACTTCTTCCATCCAATACTTACCTTATGAACCTGAAATCACTCAACAAACATATCAGGGCATCGAATAAAATTAAAGTGAATTAAAATCACTAATTTTAGGGCCTAAAAAGCATGTTTTCACATTTAAGCACAAATCAAGGGAGAATTGCAAAATCATGCTATTTCATTGAATAAATGTGAGAAAAGTTGATAAATCCATCCAAATTAAGCACAAGATAAACCACAAAATTGGGGTTCATAAAATCTCCCTAAACTTAAACCAAGCATGTCCTCATGCTAAGAATAAAGAAGGACAAGAAAAGGGGTATGAACATTTATTCAATGCAAATAAACTACATGGACCTATCTATATGAATGCAACTAAATGCAAAATGATTCTACCTACTTGGTCAAAAGAAAATCAATCTCCAAGAGCATGTATGAACAAGTTGGGCTAAGATCATATGATGATTCATGAATCCTACCAATTCAAATATCAAAATGAGGTTCAAATAGACTTGCAAGAAGAACGCTCATGAAAGCCGGGAATAAGGAATTGAGCATCGAACCTTCACCGGATGTGTATCCGCTCTAGTCACTCAAGTGTATAGGGTCAATTCACTCAATTCTCTTCTAATCATACTTTCTATGATTTATTTTTCATCTAACAATCAATAATTATTCAATGCATGCATACATTCATCATAAGCACTTATTCATAGGTTGTAATGGGGCTAAGGTAAAGGTAGGGATGTATATGATCAAGTGAGCTTGAAATTTGAATCTTTAATTAACCTAAGCTCTCACCAAACACATATAACAACCTATATAATTATAATACAATACCTAGCTACCCATGATTCCCACTTTTTCACTACTCATGCATTTTCCTTAATTCACATTCCATATGCATTGTTATTGTTACTTTACTTTGGGGCATTTTTGTCCCTTTTTTATTGCATTTTTTTCTATATTTTTTTCTTATATATATATATATATATATATATATGTTCTTTTTCTTTTTTTTTATCATTTTTTTTCTAAAGTATATACAAACGTATCAATGCATATGGTTTTACATATTTAATGCATAAGCATGTACCCAATTCCCAAAAATATTCAACAAAAATACAAAAATACACTTTCCTCTCAACCAATGTCCCAAGTTTTCCATACCCAAATGATACACACTCTCACTAGCGTAAGCTAATCAAAGATCCAAATTAATGACATTTATTATTTTTCGCTTATGGGTAGTGATGTGCTAACATTAAGAACAAAAGGGATTAAATAGGCTCAAATTTGGCTAACAATGGTTGATGAAAGGTAGGCTATTTGGGTAAGTGAGCTAAATGATATGATGGCCTCAATCATATAAATACATGTATACATCGAATAATGGACATAAAGAATCAAACAAATCAAAGATCACAATCATAGAAAAAGAATAATGCACACATGAATGAAAATAAGTGGTTATATGATGTAACCACACAATTAGGCTCAAAACTCACATGCTTGTGTTCTTAGCTCAAAAAACATGTTCCAAAATAAATTCTTCAAGCAAGTTCAACAAGAAATTTTTTTTTTCAAATTGGTAGGGTGCCCTAAAAACAGTCTCTTGGAGAAGAAATCATCACCCTAACCAAGTAGTCCTAACTTAAAAAGGAAGTGGTAAAAATATGTACAAATTCTAACTAACATGCAATCTATCATGCAATGCAACACCTAATCTAACAAGGACAAAAATTAAGAATTGGTGTTGAAAAAGGAAGTTGTCACCCATGGAGGTCGGTCGGACAACCTCCCCACACTTAGAAATTTGCACCGTCCTCGGTGCATGCAAAGAAGAGCAAGGTGGACGGGTTGCTACAATTGATGAGCTCCTTCAAAAGGTTGTAAGGGTGAACTTGTTTGTTGCCCCATTTAGAAGCTTTTCCTGCCCTTTCCTCTTGGTGGCCAACCTAAAAGGAAAGAAAGAGAAAGAAAATTAAGGCTACAACAAAGATATCAAAGTAAATAGAACATAGGCAGGGGCTAATGCTAAATAAGAATAGGGTCCTCACTACATGTTAGCTACGCATGTGAGTGAGAAGGCAATATAGGCAAAGGGCATATCAACTAATACTTGATGCAAGAGGAAAGTCAAAGCATAAGTGAAGAACATGTCGAGTATCAAGTTCAAACAAGAAAGAGTGGGTCATGAAAGATATGTAAGCTCATATCAATGCACAAAAGGTACAAGGATCATCAAAAGTTAAGCATTGAATTAGAAATATCATTACCCATCAATATCAAATAAGTCTAGAAGCACCAAGATTAACCAAGAAATTCTCAACAATTGAGTAAAAGAATTCAACACCAATATTAAAATAAGAAACATAGAAAATAAAAGGGAAAACAAGTTAAAAAAAATAAAATTAAAATGCAATAAATGTAAACAAGCGAATGCAATAAAAGAGGATGGAAGAAAAGAGAATTTTTTTTTTACCGGCGCGGATGCGTCATGCACGCTTACGCGCCGATGCGCAGTTTGGCCGAAGGACGCGTACGCGCCATGTACGCTTACGCGCGGATGTTAAGATGGCGACCGACGCGTACGCATCATGTACGCTTGCGCGTGGGTTGCAGGCATATAACAGGCACAAAGTGGGCATAACTCTCTGGTTTTAGGCTGGGGTGAAATTTTTTTGCATCCACGCGTACGCGTACATGGCACGTCCGCGTGGATGATTGAAAATGCTTGAGGCGCGCGTACGCACGGGTTGGTGCTCTGTTTTTCCAAATTTGTTCCAAGTTCTTGCCCCAAACAAGCATTCCAAATCTCCAAACAGCTACCCAAACACCATAAAACCTTATTTAACATATTAGACTACCAAATAGACTCAACAAACTACTCTAAATATGAATTGAAACTAATTCTACCAATATTTACAAAAGAGAAAATGAAAAGATATTACCATGGTGGGGTGTCTCCCACCTAGCACTTTTGTTTATTGTCCTTAAGTTAGACTTATGGGGAGCTCCTCATCAAGGTGGCTTGTGCTTGTAACCATCTTGGAACATCCACCAATGCTTGAATCTCCAATAAGCTCCATTCTTCAATGTTAATATCTTCAAGCTTTGATAGAGTTCTTCACAAACCATGAGCTCCCAAAGTTGATTTTCCTTGTGCGATTCGGGATCCCACACTTTGTTTTGACACCCATCTTCAAATTGATCATCATGATTCCAATTGGGTGGCATGACCTCAGAATTCTCAATTAAGCATCCAAACATTCTCCTAGACCCTTGCCATTTGGTTTTACACCAACCATTGCCATTCAACTTCGAGCATGCAACCATCATGAACTTAGAGTGATGTGTCCAATCACTACACAACTCTTTCTTACTCTTAACTCCACAAAGAGCTCTAAGTTGACAATCATTTTCAATCAAACCATATTCAAGTGAGAAAGTGAAGCTTAGGGATAAGAATTTTACCCACTTGAATGTTGTGTAGGATGGTGACTTAGGAAGGGATGTCTCTAATAGTCTTGCAAGTTTCACTCCCTTGTGCTCTTCTTTGACTATCTCCACCTCTTTACAACTTTCCTCAACTCCAACCTCTTCCTCTTGGTGGCTCTCTTCCAATTTAATCTCTTCTTCATTGCTCACCAAGGGCATGAGAGGTTGTGCATCTTCTTCTTTGATCTCAATTTCAAGCCCAATAGGAGAGAATTCAATTGTAGATAAGAACTCCTCAATGATTGAATCTATCTCTAGATCAACCTCTTCAAAGTCTTCAATCATGACATGCTTTGGAGGTTGTACACCTTCCTCAACATCAACATCAAGCATCTTGGAAGAGGGCTCTCTAATTCTACATTCCCATGGACTTCTAACATCCCCTAGATCTTCAACCACTTCTTCCTTTTCAATTGTCTTAACTTCCTCCCTTGTGAAAATTCTTGCTTCAACCCTTCTTCTACACCTTGAAGCTCTAAACTCACTCCCTCATTAGGCTCTTTGATTGCTTCGCCACATTCAACAATGGGAGTTCCTTGATCGCATAAGTGATAAAATACTATTTTATGGTTTATCTTGTGCTCAATTGAGTGGATTTTATCAATCTTTCATACACTTATTCATATGATTTGCATGAGTTTACGTTTTCCTTCCTGATTTTGTGCTATGATTGAAAACATGCTTCTTTGGTCTTAATTTTGATATGTTTAATCTTCTCTTATTACCATTCGATGCCTTGATATGTGTGTTAAGTGTTTTCAGAGATTACAGGGCAGGAATGGCTTAGAGGATGGAAAGGAAGCATGCAAAAGTGGAAGGAATACAAGAAGTTGAAGGAACTGCAAAGTTGTCAGCCTGACCCTCTCGCACTAAAACCACCATAACTTAAGCTACAAAGGTTCAAATAATGCGGTTCTAGTTGCGTTGGAAAGCTAACGTCCGGGGCTTCGATTGGATATATAATTTGCCAAAGTGGCCGTACAGCAAGGCAACGTGAACGCGTGTTCCACGCGGACGCGTCGCAGTGACGAAAATCAGCGTGGCAGATTTTGCAATCAGCGATTTCTGGGCTATTTCCGGCCCAGTTTCAAGCCCAAGAATAACAGATTAAAGGCTGCAAAGTGGAAGAATGAAGAGAGACGACTCATAATTCACTTTTCATAATTTAGATTTAGTTTTTAGAGAGAGAGGTTCTCTCCTCTCTCTTAGGTTTTAGGATTAGGATTCCTCTTAAAGGATTTAGGATTTCAACTTCTTCTCAAGTTCAACGTTCCTTTTATTTATTTTCCCAATTTACTTTATGAACTTTTTCATGTTAGATTTGAATTTATGTTTAAACGTAATTTGATGTGTTTCAGATTTATAATTGCTTTATTCTATTTATGATGTCTTCAATTTAATTTAGAATTTTCCCTTTTGGCTTTGGTTAAATAATTGGTGACGCTTGAGTTATCAGTCTCGAGGTGTTGACTGAAAATTGGAATTCTTCAAGAATTAATTCGAGTTCCAATAACTCTAGCCTTTCCCAAGGAAAGACTAGGACTTGAGGATAAAAATTAATTCATCTACTTAACTTACCTTTATAGTTAGAGGTTAACAAAGTGGGAGAAAAATTCAATTCTTATCACAATTGATAAGGATAACTAGGATAGGACTTCCAGTTCTTATTCCTTGCCAAGAGATTTTACTATTATTATTTTATTTTTTTCTTGTCAATTAAATTACCTGTTCCTTATTTTAAAAAACCCCCAATTTAAAAGACTCATAACTAACAATAAGAACACCTCCCTGCAATTCCTTGATAAGACAACCCGAGGTTTAAATACTTCGGTTATCAATTTCAAAGGGGTTTGTTACTTGTGACAACCAAACTTTTGTATGAAAGGACTTTTGTTGGTTTAGAAACTATACTTGCAACGAGGATTTATCTGTGAATTTCTAGACCACGCAAAAGTCTTCTCATCAATAAGCTTAGGCGGGAGGAGACCATATTGCTAACGGCTTCCGCTAGGATAGCCATCTTGGCTTCTAGCTCCTTAAACTCCTTTTGGTTCTCTTCCTGCCTTTGAATGTAAGAACTAACACATTCTTGGAGAGAATCATCCATTGGAGGTAGTGTGAAAAAAGAAGGCTCATTGTTTGGGAGGAAAGTTTCATAATTGGAAGTTGGTTCATCTTGGTAAGGGTATGAAGGTGGTGTATATTGAGGTGGTTCTTGAGAGTAACTGTGTTGGAATGGTGGTGGTTCCATCTGTGGTTCATATGGTTTATAAGGTGGTTGGTATGGTGGATAAGAATTAGGGTCATGACGAGGTGTTTAGTGGTATAGGGCTTGTGAGTAAGGTGGTTCAAAACCATGTTGAGGGGGTGGTTCATAGGCATGTGGTGGTGGTTGTTGGCAATCACAATAAGGGTCACCACATCTATTAGATTGATATGCATTAGGATTAGGATTATACCCATAAGAATCCGGAGGAGGTTTTGGCCAATAAGGTTGATCAATCCCTTGAGGCTCCTCCCATTTTTGATTCCCAAATCCTTGATGCATGTTACCATTGAAGCTTTTATTCCCTACAACATTGTTGTAACCAAACTCATAGCCAAAGTGGTGAGAATTCATAATAGAAAATAAAAACAAAAGCTAACAAAATAAGCAACAAAGTCCTAAATTAAACAAAAACTAACAAATAAGTAAAAGGCAAACATATTCACATATTCACAATAGCCAATCACATAACACCATTACAACTTCCCAGCAACGGCGCCATTAATTTGATAGCGAGAATCGTTGTCGGTCTAGATTTTCTTCTTAAGGAAAAGAATTACTTCGTTGTAAGCATAGCTCCAAACCAACAAATAACTCTCACATCAAATTAAATTTTTGTTTTTGTCACTAGTACAAACCCCATTGAAAATTTACCGAATTATTTAGAGTCTGGGTCATCTCACAAGGAATTGCAATGAAGTGGTCAATCATTGGCTATGAAGGACCAAGGGGGGTTTGGTTTATAGAAGGGACAATAAAATAAATCACAAGAAAAGTAAAAAGAGCAATTAAAGAAAGTAATTAATAAAGAGAGACATTCATGGCAAGAAATTGAGAATATAGGCTTTCTATCCTAGTCATTAATCATAACGATAATTAACAAGAATTTATCTTATTTCATCATTTCCAACATTGGAAGAAGGTGTAAGTTATCTTCCATGAGAGAAAGCAAACAAGACTAGTTAATCTCAAATCAAAAATCCTAATCAACTCACTAATTGAATTAGCAAAAGATTAGCGTTATTAAAAATGATATTAACTAACAACTCTAGATCACCAATGTAAATTGGGTACTAATGACTCAAGATTGACCAATTACTCTTCCCAAGCCAAGAATGCTCAAAATCTACTCTAATGCCTAGATCTAAGTTGGATTAACCTAACCTAATTCTAGAGAGAAGAGGGAGCTTCTCTCTCTAGAAACTAACCTACATGATGCTAATGCTACAAACAATTATCCCCCCTCGCCCAAGCTTGAATTTTGCATGAAATAGCATTATAAATGAGTTGGGTTGGGCCCAAAGTGCTTCAGAAATCGCTGGCCACAATTTCACTTTAGTGGGCCACGAGCAGCGTCGGCGCGCACGGGTACATGGCGCGTGCGCACCCCTAAATGCGAAACAACATATAGTAAATTTTATATCAATTTCCCCGGATGTTAGCTTTCCAACGCAACTGGAACCGCCTCATTTGGACCTTTGTAGCTCAAGTTATGGTCGATTGAGTGTGAAGAGGTCAAGCTTGACAGCTTTACGGTTCCTTCATTTCTTCATGAGTTCTCCCACTTTGCATGCTTTTCTCCTCACTTCTTCCATCCAATACTTGCCTTATGAACCTGAAATCACTCAACAAACATATCAAGGCATTGAATTGAATTAAAGTGAATTAAAATCACCAATTTTAGGGCCTAAAATGCATGTTTTCACATTTAAGCACAAATCAATGGAGAATTGCAAAACCATTCTATTTCATTTAATAAATGTGAGAAAAGTTGATAAAACCATCCAAATTAAGCACAAGATAAATCACAAAATCGGGGTTTATCAAGAATCTAAAGAGCTTGAAAAGTAAATGGCAAAAAGTTTAAATGACTAAAACTTAGAGTGCAAGAAATTAAAAGAACTGAATATTAAATTGCAAGGAATGTAAATAACTGAATCTTAAAGTGCAGGAAAGTAAAAGTGCATAAACTTAAATAGCAAGGAAACTTAAATTGCATGAATTAAAAAGGGAATTGGGTGCAGGGAATTAAAACAGAAATGGACAATGTAAATTGCAGTGAAATCAAAGTAATCTAAGTTGAAAGAAATTCAAAGAAAATGGTTCATTAGGGATTAAAGATATCCTAATTCTTCATGAATCAAATGGGTATCAACTCCTTTCTCAATCATATGAGTAGATCTATGGCAGATTAAAATTGATTAGATCACAATTTCTTGGCAATCCAATCTCTCTAATCACAATCAATCTTGCCAATTCCTTGATCTAATTGTCATAAGAAGAAGTTAAGTGCATGTCTCTCATCCATGAGCCACACTAACTCTCAGAATCTCAATTCCTCCCGAATGGTGTTGATCTTGAGAGTAGTGAAGGATAGAGCTCCAATTCTAATGCAAGTAATTCACCTTCTAAGGCTCACACAAGCATTCAATTGAATTAAACCTCATTCCAAAGTGAGTAATTCACAATCAAAACAGAAGTTATCCTAGAGCTACACAAATAAATTGAGAAGAAGAAGAATTTCAATGATTCATTGGAATTACAATAGAGCTCCTTTACTTAAAGAATTTGGGGTTTAGTTCATCATTGTTCTAGTACAAAACAGAAGAGCAAAAGTGCAGAAGTGCAAAAGTTGATGAATAGAAGGAAAAATACAAAAGAAAATGAGTGCAGAATGGGTCCCAGACTTTCTAGACCTTTGATCTGCTAGCTAGCTCCCCTAATAAATCAAATTTTCATCTATTTGTACACTTTCTAATTCAGTCTTCAAGTACTTAAATTGGGCCTTTTGGCCTTTGTTGAAGCAAGTCAGAATGGGTCTTCAGTTGGTATGATGGGGGTGCTTCCTAGGAAAACGTAGCGCTCTTGAAATCAACGTAGCGCTCATTCACCGACGCGTACACGTCGCCCACGCGTACACGTCGGTGAGCATTTTAGAATATCAATGCATACACGTACACCCACGCCAACGCGTCCCTTGGTAGCGCTCGAGCCAAGAATGCTACCCCACGCGTATGCATCACTCACGCATATGCATATCCTACAAAATATCACATCCATGCTGCAGTATCATGCACGCGTTTGTGTAACCGAACACCAATGTCACACCCACGCGTATGCGTCATGCACGCATGTGGGTCGTTGGCAAATCTTCAATCCCAATGTGTAGATCACTCCCATTCGTTGGAAGTGTCGCAGGCACTCGTTGGAAGAGAGCATAGCGCTCTTTTAGTGAAGAGCGTAGATCACTCCCATTCGTACGCGTCATGCACGCGTATGCGTGGATCTTGAAAAAATGCTTCTCTATGCGTGCGCATCACATATGCGCATGCATCGCTGAAGAGCGTAGCGCCAGAGATTATGGTGTAGGAGAACGTAGCGTTCTTCAATGAGTGTAGCATTCTTCTCCCCAGCCTCCTTCCTTCATCTTTTCATCTGTCATCAATCAAACATGCAATCAAAGCCTTGCCAAAATCATAAAATTTTGCATCATTCATAATATTCATATAATTCTTGCATAAATCTCATGATAATGCACAAAATTAACAATGTTTGATTGAACCAAGACAAGCATGAAATTCTCACTTAAACACTTACTTATTGCCTAAGAAATGCATGAAACCTAATGAAAACAGGTAAAAATTGCTAGTAAAACTAGCCTAAAATGACTTGTCATCACAACACCAAACTTAAATCTTGCTTGTCCCCAAGAAAGCAAAAGAACATGAGAAAAATGAAAGAAAATAAAAGAGCATATCTTTCCTTATTTGAAAGCACTCAGTCTAGGTTCATGGGGTTTCATGCAGACCGTAATTGAAGCTCTACTTTGTTTTCAGGTTTGAGATATCCTTTAAGTGCTAACCAAGGTGCTACTATGAAACCTTTATTTATTGATCCTTGATGTTTGATTTTTTTTGTTTTTCTTTTGCTGAGAGGCTTACACTTTTATTTGCAGCTAAGTGTTATGTGTTGCAGTAGCTTTTTAGCTTTGTTTTTCAATCAACACATACACACCACAGACACTTAGCTCACAATTCATTTTAAGAACATTGATGCCCATCACGTCTTTGGGTTACTAAATGCTTTGTAACTAGGTTGCTCTTGATAGTGAAATTTTGGTTGATAATCCCGGGTTAGTTAACCCAAATTACCAAGTGTTGAAGCACTCCTCAGAACCTATTCATCCAAGTAGATTCCAGTACAAAAGCACCACAGGCATGTATCTTAAGGTCCAAGCTATTGGTGTCTAGCCTTATTATTTGTTTCTTTCATTTTTATTGCCAATTCTTGGCTTTTCTCCCTTTCCTTCTTACTCTTTTTTTCTCCCAAGGATGTTTATTTTCTAAGATTTCATTGCATCAGCTAAGTTTCTACTTAAAAAGAACACTCTACCCTTCTTCTTTATTAGTGAGCTTACTTGAACAATCTAGCACATACCTCCACAGAACTTTATTCTCATTCCTATCAAATTAGACAATTTCACTTTCTGTTTCGACATTTTCTTTTATTCAAGCAAAAGGGAACAAAACATGAGTTTAAGCAAATGAGTGATGCACAAGCAAACTATCATAATAATGCAAAACATGAAAACTTATTCAAAATCATAAAAGTGTAGAACATATAAACTTAGAAGGCATATCATATTTCAGATATGCATCTTCCTTATTTGTTTAAAGCTATAAAAGGGACTCCACCACCTCTAATTTTTATGCTCCTTCCCTTTGCTCGACTCTCCTCTCTTCTTTGGCTCCTACTTCTTCTTCTTTTTCATTTCTTGTTGTTCTTCAAGAGGGTACATTTGATCCCAAGAATGGTCTATTTGATCCCAGAGTCTAGCATCTTTCAATCTTTGCTCCGTTCTTTCCTTATTTCTTTTGGCTCTTGCTCTTTGATTTTCCCCTAATTTAGGGCTCTAGTAAAATGGTTTGATCTCTCGATTTTTCACTGGCATGCCACAGACTATGTAGTTTAGCTTTGCTTGCGTATCTTTGTCATACTCCATCCTATCTAGCTGCCTAGCCTCCCCAGCTGTGTGATATATGTTCTTCTATTGATAAAGATTTTGGATGATCTTCTCTTGATCAGCTTGTTGAAATAATTTGTTGAATGATTCTTGGAATTGAGCCAATTGTTCCATTTGCCAATCCAGAGATCTTGCATAGAATTCTTTCTTATGATCCATCATATTCAGCTGGAAATTTTCTTGTTACTCTGATGGGTGGAAATTAGAATTCTACACAAACTCACCAGCAAGTGTACCGGGTCGCATCAAGTAGTAATAACTCACAAGAGTTAGGTCGATCCCACAGGAATTGATGGATCAAGTAACTTTAGTGAGGTGATTAGTTTAGTCAAGCTAACAGTGATGAATATAATGAAATTGAAGTAATAGAATGTAAATTTGCAGGAATTTTAAATTGCAGGAAGTAAATTTGACAGAATCTTAAAGAGCAAAAGATGTAAATTACAGCAAATGTAAAGGGAATTGGGTGAAGGGAATTAAATAAAGTAGTAAATCGTGACTTAGAACAATTGTAGAAAATTAAACTTGCAGGAAGAGTAAATCAAATTGAATCAAGAACAGAAATATAAAATTGCAGAGAAGTCGAAATGCAGAAGAGTAAATCAAGCTAAATGAAAATGAAATTGTGGAATTGAATTCAAGACTGAAATATGACAATTGCAGAAAAATAAAATTGTATCAAAGAGAGCTTTCTATTCTATCCTACTCCTACTCCTACTCTTACTGCTACCTATTATTATTGCAGCCTAACAGATATGCCTAATGAAATGAAATTGATGCCTTTATATAGGCTTTATAAAATGAAAATGAAATTGAAATTGAAAACAAATTACAATACAAATGAAATTCCTATTCTAATTATCTCTTGTGCCTTTGAGTGATGATATTGGGCTCTGCTACTAGGGAAACGTTGCGTTCTCAAAGTGAGTGCAGCGTTCGTTCATCCACGTGTCCGCATCACTGACGTGTCCGCGTCACTGACGTGTGCGTGTCACTGACGCGTGCGCGTCCTTTTTGCATTTTCACCCATCGACGCGTACGTGTCACTCACGCTTACGCGTCCTTTGCAGCGTTAACTTAGTGAGCGCTAAGTTGGCTTAGTGAGCGCTACCCCACGCGTGTCCGTCATGTACGCGTGCGCATGGGTAGCAGAAATCCCAACTCATGCTTCAGCGCCAGCCACGCGTGCGCGTGTTTTGTCTCAGATGCACAATCGATGCGTGCGCGTCAAGCACGCGTGCGCGTCGTTTGCAAAATTTTGCCTCTAAATTTGAACTTGCCTGAGAACGCTGGCTTAGTTAACGTAGCGCACTCTTTGCCAATGAGCGCTGATGGTGAAGTAGAGCATGCTTCCTTGCTTATGTCATGGGCCATGCTTTTAAATGCATGGCCTATGGCTCCAAAGTGTGCCTCAACTACAAAATGTGCCCCAAAATTCCTCTTTTCTCCTTTTTAGCTTATTTTGTAGTTTTTTTCTTCTTTTTCTTCTTATTTCCTACAAAGTTTATAAATACAAAAGATCAAAGAAATATACCATTTAAGCACAAAAGCATGCAATATCTAAGCACTAATCATCAATTTCTTGTATGAAAAAGCATACAAAAACATGACATGATGACATGTCATCACAACACCAAACTTAAACCTTGCTTGTCCCAAAGCAAGAAAAGAATCATGCAGTAAGTTTCCCAAGGTGAGAAGAATAGCAATTCAATGTTCATGGTTGGCTAGTTTTCTGTGCATGCTACAATCACAAAAGAAATGTAAATGATTGATGCTTCTATATAGCTCAATTTATGAAATCTTTTCCTTATATTTCTTCCTTGAAACAAGCTTTTCATTTTCTTATTAGCTTCTCCTTTTTGGGTGCTTTGCCCCATGAGTTGATAATAAAGCTACGACTTCTAAATGCTTTGTTCTCAAGTATTATCACTTGATACATAAGCACCACAAGCATTTAATTAGAGGACTTAATTAAGCTCATTTGTTTCTTTTCTTGACTCTCTAATCATTGATGCTCAAAGCCTTGAGCTTTGAGGGAGTGCATTTGCACTTGAGCCTAACCTTGACTCTAAGTGTTTTGTTTTCAAGCTTTTTGCCTGATACATAAACACCGTAAGTACTTAATAATTGAATTGTCATTAGTACTCAGAGCCTTCAGCTTTCTCATTCTTTCCCTTTTTCTTTTCTTGCCTTAATTGCATTTGCTTCTTCAAGGTTTTCATGATTTCAAAAATTTCAAAAAATGTTCTAGATGAAAACTTCAATTAAATAAAATCTAATGCAGTTGAGCAATAATTAATCATACTAGCCTTCCAATATTTGTATGCTCATGCTAAGTTCTTCTTTAATGACCTTGTTTGTTTATGATCATGATGCTTTATTGCCTTTGAAATCACAAAATTCAAGTTGGTAGTCATAATGTCACAGAAAGATGTTAAAAATCAGTAATCAAACTATGCTTATTCATAACTCACATGCATACAGATAAGATAAAGACAATCATGCAATTTATAGTGCTGGAAGTAGTAGGAGGAGAAAGGAGCGTTACCACCTTGTAGTTCATCTTCCTTGTTGTTGTCCTTTAGCTCCTATTCTTCTTCTTCCCATACCAAACTCAGAATGCTTGCTCATCCTCAAACAACAATTAGAACAGTGGTGATGGGGCTAAGATGGATCATAAATGTCTTACACAATAAAATGTCAGTAGCATATGTGTATAAGCAAGCAAAATTAAAGATAACAATCAAGGCACAGGAAATAGAGACATTGTGATTGCAAACATAAGAGGGTGTGCATGATACATTGCTTAAAAATATAAGTGGCACACCAAACTTAGTGTGACACTTTCACTTGGAATTAATGCAAGTATCAGTAAAGATTAGAAACAAATTTTTGTTTCATAGCAACACCAAACTTAGAATACAATCACATGTCCATTTTATTTGAACTAAGTCTAAATGAAACTGTTATATGTTAAATACAATCAACAAGCCAAGAATCTGTCATGAATAGAGATTTCTTGGTGAGGTATTAACAAAAATAGTTAAGTAGCAAACTAAATGAAAGCATTAAAAACAGAGAAATGACTAAAGCAAGTAGAATGAAAAAGTGTCAAACCAAAAAAAAAAAATAACACTGCAAAGGCATTATGATTATGCAGACAAGTGGTGTTGCTGGATTTATTTGCATAGAAAATTAAGTGGCACACCAAACTTAGAAACTTAGTGTGACACTTCTATGTAGAATTGATGCAATCATCCAGAGGGATTGAAAACAAATTGTTGCAGGGCAACACCAACCTCCCAACAAGCGCTTTTTTAGTGTCATTAGCTTGACATGTTGTTCTTCACTTTCTTCCTCTTCTTCCAGTTTGTTAAGAGGAATGACCGCAAGGGGAGAGATGAACCAGCAACTGTCCACTATCTTGGCCTCTCTTCAGCAAGCTTCCTTTTGTTAATGGCTTGATTGAGCTTGCTTGCTGGATCAGGGGTAGGATCGGTGCTCTTGTTAGTTGCCTTCACTTCTTGGATATCAAGACTTGGTGGTTGTGTGATTGTTGGAGCATTATCTTCATCAAAAGCCTTTTGAATTGGTGGTTCAATGAGCCCTTCGTCTATGTAATTCTCTGCTTCACTTGAGTATGAGCTTCCTTGGTTGTCTTCCTCACTTTCTTGTTATTCCACTTCCTCCTTTGCACTCAACATTTGATTTAATAGCACTTTCATGGAGGAGGTTTGTTGATCTTCCCAAGATTTCTTCATCTCCTCTTCATATCTTTCAATCATGGATTCAAGTGTTGAGACATTTTGGTTTAGGGAAGTTTGTGAAGGTTGTGAGTTTTCATGTTCCTTTGTCATCTCAAGTGGCTTCTGTAGATATGCAATCTCAGGTTCAAATGCTTCCACTACCTCCTCCTCCATTGAAATTTCACTTAATACAGTGGCCTCTTCCTCCACTTCCTTCTTCACATCCACCAATTATTCTTCATCTTCCTTGCTTAACACTTGTTCGTTTTTCCTTGCCTGCTCCAAATATTCATCCATTTTATTGTAGAGGGTTTCTTGTTCATTCCAAGAGTCTGTGGATGTTTACAAGTATTGTTCAAATGCTAGCTCAAGGGATGAAGGTTGAGAGTATTTTTTTGGGCATGGATGTTGATAAACCCATATTTTATGATATATTTTGTGCTCAATTTAAGTGATTTATTCAACCCTTCACCCACTTATTCATGTGAAATTGCATGGTTTTACTTTTCCTTCCTTATTATGTGATATATGTGAAAAACATGTTTCCTATGCTTTAAAAATAATTATTTTAATTACCTTTTATTACCATTCGATGCCGTGACTTGTGTGTTGAGTATTTTCAGATCTCCTAAGGCAGGAATGATTTAAAGGATGGAAAGGAAACATACAAAAAATGGAAGGAAAGCACAAAATGGAGTTTTTGAAGAAACTGGCAGCGACGCGAACGCATGGACGACGCAGCCGCGTGCCTAGCGCGAAAAAGAAGTGACGCAAACGCGTGACTGACGTGGAAGCGCGCTTTAAGCAGAATGCAGATGATGCGTACGCGTGACCGAAGCGAACGCGTGACAAGGAGAACTCCTAGATAACACGACCGCGTGACCTATGCGGATGCGTGACAGATGCCACGCACCAGAAACTGCAGAAAATGCTCCCAGCAATTTCTGAAACCCTTTTTGGCCCAGATCCAAGTACAGAAAGCACAGATTAGAGGTTATAAAGTGGGAGAATGCATCCATTTAGGAGGAGGCCTTCAATTATTCACTTTTCATAGTTTAGATGTAGTTTTTAGAGGGAGAGGTTCTCTCCTCTCTCTTAGGTTTTAGGATTAGGAGTCCTCTTAAAGGATTTAGGATTTCAACTCTTCATCAGGTTCAATATTTCTTTTACTTTATATTTCTCTTTTACTTTAAGATACTTTAATGCTCTCATTTAATTACTTATGTTGCCAAATTGGCCTATGAACTCTTTATGTTTAGATTGATTTTCTCTTATTAATGCAATTGAGATATTTCAGATTTATGATTCTTGTTTAGCTTTTTATATTCTTGACTTTAATTAATTAACTGGAGGCTCTTGAGTTATCAACTTATCGTGATTGGTTGTTATGTCGGCTCCTGACTGGAATTCTACTAATTCTAGTCTTTCCTTAGGAGTTGGCTAGGACTTGGGAATCTAACTAATTAGTTCACTTGACTTTCCCTTACTTTCGTAATGGTTAACTAAGTGGGATTAACTTCAATTCTCAGAGGAGTAACTAGGATAGGAATTCCGAATTTTCATACCTTGCCAAGAGTTTATTTTCCAGTTATTTATTTATTTTAATTGTCATTTAAATTACTTGTTTCTTACTTTCAAAACCCCCAATTTACAAAACTCATAACTAATAATAAGAAAACCTCCCTGCAGTTCCTTGAGAAGACGACCCGAGGTTTAAATACTTCAGTTATCAATTTTTAAGGGGTTTGTTACTTGTGGCAACCAAATCGTTTGTACGAAAGGATTTTCTGTTGGTTTAGAAGCTATACTTACAACGCAATCATATTTTTATATTTCTTTACCGATAGAAAAACCGATCGTCAAAATGGCGCCGTTGCTGGGGAACTGCAAACATGTGCCTTATTATTCGTTATTGTAAATATTTTTATTTTATTTGTTTATTTGTTTTTGTTTTTCCCTTTTATTTCTATTAGCTACTATGAATTCTCACCCCTCTCGCTTTGAGTTTGGTTCTAAATCAGTTGAAAGGAATGGAAGCTTTAACAGGAATATGCATCAAGGTCTAAGCAGTCGAAGATGGATGGAGCCAAGAGGCCCTGATCAACCCTTTAGGAAACAACACCCTCCAAGATAACATGGGCAAGGACCACTCTACAATGCATACCAAGATGATAGACATGGTGGAACCTCTTGTAATTACCAACAAGCCCCACCCTGTGCTTATAGACCATCCTCTCAACGTAGCTTTGAACCACCACACTCACAAGCTCCTTTTCACCATTCACCACCGTATGACCCTTACCCACCACAATTCCAATCCAATTACTCCCAAGAACTGCCACATTCTTATTTTGAACCCTCTTCCCCAACCAATGAACCCTCATACCCACCCCAGCCTCCAATGAATGACAAACTTCGTGTTCTTCTTCAAGGGCAAGCGAGGATGCAAAGGGGCATATTGGAACTCACTACTGCCTTAACTGAGGTAGTAAATATAATAGCTTCCCGACATCTGAGCGCTCAAAATACTCCCATGGCTGCATGTGGAGAATAAAAAAAAGAGCGTAGCATGAAGGAAACACTAGAAACTCCGGTGGAAAATGAGGAGCATGGCTTTGTATTGGAACAAGTGGAGGAAGCCATGATAGATGTAGTGGAAGAAGTTGTTGAAGATTTAGGAGATGCTGAACCTCCATGGGATTCGAGAGCTGTAAAGGATTCTGCTGAGAAGTTCGAAATTAATGCCAAAGAGGACAGTGCACAACCTCCAAAGCATATACCTTGTGAAAAATTGGACGGAACAGACCAAGAAGTTGATTCCCTAGGCAGTGATGATCATGAATCAAGCTCTCCTAGTCATGAACTTACATCTGCAACTGAACTCCATGAACCTGAAGAACCTTATCCAAGTGAATACGAAGATGATGTCGAGGTAGATTTCTCTCAACCTCCAGCTTATGGCTTGAGAGACGAGAAAGACATAGAAGACTTTGATCAGGACGCAGTTGCAGTTGAAGAATTTTGCAAAGAAGTTGAGGAATTCACAGAAGAATACAAGGGAGTAGAGCTTACAGAACTACTGGAAACACCTATCCCAAGGCCATTACCACCTAATACAAGCTTCAAGTGGGTACAATCCTTAACCTTTATCTTTTCTTTTCCACTTGAATATGGTTTGCTTGAAACAGATGGCCAGCTTAGAGCTCTCTATGGCTTTAAGAGTAAGAGAGAAATGGCTCGTGCTCAGAGCTGGTGCGCAAGATTCAATAAGGTTCCACGCTTCAATTCGAAGTGCACGGATTGGTACCAAGTTCACTTAAATGGGTCTCGGAAGACGTTTGGTCATCTTGGTGAGAAAACAATTTCTAAACCGCCCAGATGAAAGAATATAGATCAAGACAAAGGCGTATTTAAAAACCAAGTTTGGGATCCTGGAATCTATTCTGACATTCCTTACCCCGGGAGCCTGAGAATCTGTTTGAAGCTGCTCAGAAGCTTTACATGCCTAGTTTGGGACCCCAGAGGCTGTTGGCAGTCCAAACATTGGTGGAGATTTCTGGATGAATTTAAGCACAAGCCACTATAACAGGAAGCTCATCAAATGTCCAACTTAAGGACTTTAACTAAAAGTGCTAGGTGGGAGACAACCCACTATGGTATGATCGTTCCTGTTTCAGTTTTATTTCGTTTTGTTTATTTTTATATTTTTTTATTTTCATTGAACTTGGATATTATTCGTAGCATTTGCATTAGCATTGCATACTGCATAATTGCATAATTGCATAAAAAAAAGTGGGGGAATGCACAGAAAGCACAGATTAGAGGTTATAAAGTGGGAGAATGCATCCATTTAGGAGGAGGCCTTCAATTATTCACTTTTCATAGTTTAGATGTAGTTTTTAGAAGGAGAGGTTCTCTCCTCTCTCTTAGGTTTTAGGATTAGGATTCCTCTTAAAGGATTTAGGATTTCAACTCTTCATCAGGTTCAATATTTCTTTTACTTTATATTTCTCTTTTACTTTCAAATACTTTAATGCTCTCATTTAATTACTTATGCTGCCAAATTGGCCTATGAACTCTTTATGTTTATATTGATTTTCTCTTATTAATGCAATTGAGGTATTTCAGATTTATGATTCTTGTTTAGCTTTTTATATTCTTGGCTTTAATTGATTAACAGGAGGCTCTGGAGTTATCAACTTATCGTGACTGGTTGTTATGTTGGCTAATTGACTGGAATTCTACTAACTCTAGTCTTTCCTTAGGAGTTGTCTAGGACTTGGGAATCTAACTAATTAGTTCACTTGACTTTCCCTTGCTTTCGTAAAGGTTAACTAAGTTGGATTAACTTCAATTCTCATAAGAGTAACTAGGATAGGAATTTCGAATTTTCATACCTTGCCAAGAGTTTATTTTACAGTTATTTATTTATTTTACTTGTCATTTAAATTACTTGTTCCTTACTTTCAAAACCCCCAATTTACAAAACTCATAACCAATAATAAGAACACCTCCCTGCAGTTCCTTGAGAAGACGACCTGAGGTTTAAATACTTCGGTTATCAATTTTTAAGGGGTTTGTTACTTGTGACAACCAAAACATTTGTACAAAAGGATTTTATGTTGGTTTAGAAGATATACTTACAACACGATCATATTTTTATATTTCTTTACCGATAAAAAAACCGATCGTCAAAATGCCGCCGTTGCCGGAGAACTGCAAACATGTGCCTTATTATTGGTTATTGTAAATATTTTTCTTTTATTTGTTTATTTGTTTTTATTTTTCCCTTTTATTTCTATTAGCTACTATGAATTCTCACCCCTCTCGCTTTGAGTTTAGTTCTAAATCTGTTGAAAGGAATGGAAGCTATAACAGGAATATGCATCAAAGTCTAAGCAATCGAAGATGGATGGAGCCAAAAGGCCCTGATCAACCCTTTAGGCAACAACACCCTCCAAGATATCATGGGCAAGGACCACTCTACAATGCATACCAAGTTGATAGACATGGTGGACCCCCTTGTAATTACCAACAAGCCCCACCCTGTGCTTATAGACCATCCTCTCAACGTAGTTTTGAACCACCACACTCACAAGCTCCTTTTCACCATTCACCATCGTATGACCCTTACCCACCACAATTCCAATCCAATTACTCCCAAGAACTGCCACATTTTTATTTTGAACCCTCTTCCCCAACCAATGAACCCTCATACCCACCTCAACCTCCAATGAATGACAAACTTCGTGTTCTTCTTCAAGGGCAAGCGAGGATGCAAAAGGTCGTATTGGAACTCACTACTGCCTTAACTGAGGTAGTAAATATAATAGCTTCCCAACATCTGAGCGCTCAAAATACTCCCATGGCTGCATGTGGAGAATCAAAAGAAGAGCATAACATGAAGGAAACACTAGAAACTCTGGTGGACAATGAGGAGCATGGCTTTGTATTGGAACAAGTGGAGGAAGCCATGATAGTTGTAGAGGAAGAAGTGGTTGAAGATTTAGGAGATGCTGAACCTCCCTCGGAATCGGGAGCTGTAAAGGATTCTGCTGAGAAGTTCAAAATTGATGCCAAAAAGGACAGTGCACAATCTCCAAAGCATATACCTTGTGAAAAATTGGACGGAACAGACCAAGAAGTTGATTCCCTAGACAGTGATGATCATGAATCAAGCTCTCCTAGTCATGAACTTACATCTGCAACTGAACACCATGAACCTGAAGAACCTTATCCAAGTGAATACGAAGATGATGTCGAGGTAGATTTCTCTCAACCTCCAGATTATAACTTGAGTGACGAGGAAGACATAGAAGACTTTGATCAGGACGCAGTTGCAATTGAAGAATTTTGCAAAGAAGTGGAGGAATTCACAGAAGAATACAAGGGAGTAGAGCCTACAGAACCACTGGAAACACCTACCCCAAGGCCATTACCACCTAATACAAGCTTCAAGTGGGTACAATCCTTAACCTTTATCTTTACTTTTCCACTTGAATATGGTTTGCTTGAAACAGATGGCCAGCTTAGAGCTCTCTATGGCTTTAAGAGTAAGAGAGAAATGGCTAGTGCTCAGAGCTGGTGTGCAAGATTCAATAAGGTTCCACGCTTCAATTCGAAGTGCACGGATTGGTACCAAGTTCACTTAAATGGGTCTCGGAAGACGTTTGGTCATCTTGGTGAGAAAACAATTTCTAAACCGCCCAGATGGAAGAATATAAATCAAGACAAAGGCGTATTTAAAAACCAATTTTGGGATCCTGGAATCTATTCTGACATTCGTTACCCCGGGAGCCTGAGAATCTGTTTGAAGCTGCTCAGAAGCTTTACATGCCTAGTTTGGGACCCCAGAGGCTGTTGGCAGTCCAAACATTGGTGGAGATTTCTGGATGAATTTAAGCACAAGCCACTATAACAGGAAGCTCATCAACTGTCCAACTTAAGGACTTTAACTAAAAGTGCTAGGTGGGAGACAACCCACTATGGTATGATCGTTCCTGTTTCAGTTTTATTTCGTTTTGTTTATTTTTATATTTTTTTATTTTCATTAAACCTGGATATTATTCGTAGCATTTGCATTAGCATTGCATACTGCATAATTTTATAATTGCATAAAAAATAATGCACGCGACGCGTAAGCCTCGCTAACGCGTCCGCGTCACAAGTGCATTAGGAAGAAAAGGAAAGTGAACAGAAAGTCACGCGAAAGCATGGCTGGAGGCGTGCCTTTGGCACTAATTGTTCCACGCGACCGCATCGCTAACGTGTTCGCGTCAGTTGCAAAAAACTACCTCCCACGCGTCCGCGTCACGCACGCGAACGCGTGATCTGGAAATCGGTGTAAAAATGCAACGCCCAGAAATCTGGGCTGGAATCGTGCGGCTGGTGTGCGTTTAGCAGAAAATGGCTCACGCATTCGCGTCCCTGACGCGAACGCGTCACTTGCAAAACACCCATCTCACTCGAAAGTTTGAGCAACGCGTCCACGTCGCGTGGATAGCATGGCACCCTAATGGAGACAGAGAGTTGCGCTGAAACGACACTAGAATTGTACGTTTAGCACAATTTACAGCGACGCGGTTGCGTGCCTCACGCGTCCGCATCATCCATCTTGTACCCAACCCGCGCGATCGCGTTAATCACGCGACCGCGTCAATTCTATTTCACCCTAGCCACGCGATCGCATGCCCCACGCGTTCGCGTGGATTCAAAATCACTAACCCCTATCACGCGAAACCCTACCCGTCGCGCCCCCCATACCCCCTTCTTCTTCCTTTTTTCTCTGCAACCCACCCTCCCCGACCATCACGCCCGACCACCACCGCCAGCCACCACCACAACGCCACCAGCGCCGCCTCCCACCATTACCACCCCCTAAACCCGCTAGCCTCCCTCCCTTCTTTCCTCTCCCCCTCGCCTAATCCAAACCCCAATCCCCAACCCGACCCTGTTCCACCACCGCGCCGCCGTGCCCCCCAGCGCCGCCGCTTTACCACCACCATATCTCTCTGCCCTCACCTCTGCTCTTACACATACAGGTTCCGCCGAATGCCAATTTCTCTTTCCATCATAGTTAGTTGCTTATTTTTCCGATTATGTTCGAATTAGGCTAGTTAGAGATGCATGTTTGTAGTGGATTCTAGGTGGTCTAGATATTATGCATGATGACTCTTGGCGGGAAAAGCACTTTACCCTGCAGGAGAAGGCTGACCAGCTCCTCACTGCCACAGATCCAGTAAAATTTGCAAACAGATACTGTGAGCTGAAGTATCCAGTGTTTGCCTCGTCCAGAAACCTGTACCTGGAGAAAACTCTGAAAATTCCAGAAGAACTACAGCAGTACACCTCCGATAAGATCAAACAGAGGGGCTGGTTCTTCTTGGAGAGAAACTTGACAGGGGTCAATGCTTCCTGGGTCAGAGAGTTTTACTGTAACTATTTCAAGACTTCCCTGGATGCAGTGCACCTCAGAGGGAAACAGATATTGATCACTGAGGAAGCCATTGAGGACATCTTCCGCCTTCAGCCTAAATCAGATCAGCTTGACGGTTACCAAAAGGCTGAAGAGGACATGCGCTTTCTGAGATTTGACTGGGATGCTGTCAAGCAGAGGATAGCCCTTGATCCTACTGTCCCATGGGTCATGGGAAAGAATACAGTAATGCCTAGGGGAATCAAGCTGATGTATCTGAATAATGAGGCTCGGCTCTAGCACCAGATCCTGAGCAACTTTGTTATGCCGAGCACTCATGAGACAGAGCTGCCTGCTGCTATGATCACCCTCCTCTGGTGTGTGATGGAGGGTAAGGACCTGTATCTTCCACGACTCATCCGGCATGACATGGCCAGGGTCCATGTCAGAGGCACTCTCCCCTTCCCTTATCTGGTCACCCAGCTAGGCCGTCGAGCTGATGTGCCTTGGGAGCTTGCTGATGAGAAGCCACCTGCTGCAGACTGCAAGAAGATTATCCCTCACAGCAGGAAGTTTCAGGCTTTGGGTTACAGACCCCCATTCCTCACCACTTATGATGAGATAGCCACACCTTCAGCTACCCCTTCTTCATCTACTGCTGCCCCAGCTACCACCACTGCACCTCCACCTGCCTTAGAGCCTGTTTACCATCTCGTGCACCGCTTATTTCAGCCGCTAGACCAGATGAAGTGCCGCAACCGGTGGCGATATGAGAGATCTGAGCGTCACAACAAGCGACGCTATGATCACCTCAAGTTGATGATCCGATCTAGCGGCGACATCCGTTTCGAGCCTCACACACCATCAGAGCCATTAGAGGAGGAGGCGGACGAGCATGAGGAGGAGCCACATGCACAGAAAGAGGCTGAGCAGGCAGGTGATGCACGGAAACTTGTCCTTTAACAAATCTTTCTCAGCAAGTATATCAAATCGTCATCAAGTAAAAACTCACAATAGAGTGAGGTTGAATCCCACAGGGATTGATTGGTCAAGCAACTTTAATTGGAAGAATGTTCTAGTTGAGCTAAGCAGAAAATGGATTGAGAATTGCAGGAAATTAAATGGCGGGAAAGTAAATTGCAAAAAATAAATGACGGAAGGTAAATTGCAGAATCTTAAATGGGGAAGGGGAGTTTAGCATGAAAGTAAATAGGAGAAAGTAAAGAGAATGGGTAAGATCAGAAATGGGGAGTTCATTGGGCTTAGGAGATGTTGCATTCTCCGGATCAAGTTCATTTTCATCTCTTCCTCAATCATTGCATTCATTGATCTCCTTGGCAATCTGAAGTGATTGAATTCCAATTCCTTGGTAATTCAATCTCTCAAATCAGATCAATAGCCAATTCCTTGGTCAAATTGGGCATGAGAATTATATGTCCAAATGTATTTCCAAATCAAAGTATTGGGAGAATTATGTTTCACCATATCCGCCCAAACCCTAATTTGGTCCAACATGAGAAAGAAATTCTAGCATTATCTCTTCATTCCTCTTCGAAGGTTCAGAAGAGATCCAAGTATGAATAGCTTCTTTTCCAAGATAACTACTCAATTGGATAAAGATTGAAAACTTTCTAGTAAAATCAAGAGAAAAGAGAGAAGAAGGATAATGAAAACTATTATTGATCCATCAAATTACAACAGAGCTCCCTAACCCAATGAAAGGGGTTTAGTTGTTCATAGCTCGGGGAAATGAAAGCAGAGATGGAGAGTACATTCTGAAAGTTAAACTAGAAGTGTAGAGAAAGTAAAATACAGAGAGTAATTCTAATAATGCCCAAAAGCTCTTCTTTCTAGTTCAAAGCTCTCCTTATTTATACTATTCTTCTGATCTTCTAGTTGATTCTTCAAGTCTTGGATATGGGCCTTTGGATCTTGAGTTGAAGCAGTTATCTTCTTCAGTGGGCTTAGCTTTACTTGCAGAGAGAAAGTGTGAAGTAGGCAGGGATTCTAGCTTAGGACGTTTGTGGTGTTAACGTTAAGTGAAAGTGTGGGTTTGAGAATGTTAGTGACAATCACCTTTTTCACTAACGTTCCTAACCCAAGGATGCTCCACGTTAACTTCAACGTTAGTGGCATCAACGTGACCACTAACGTTGCTTCTTGGTCCTTCGTACACGTTATTGGGACTTACTTTTTTCCAATAACGTTGAGAATCCTCCTTTCTCCCTACGTTAGAGTTCACCTTAGTGTGGCTAACGTGACCTTTAATGTAGGGTTGCCACATCTTCGAGAACGTTAGTGACAATTACCTTTGTCACTAACATTCCAAAATGCCCCTACTTCCCACGTTAGAGTTCACGTTAACTAGGTTAACGTGGCTTCTAACGTGGTATTGCTAGCCATCTCCAACGTTAGTGACACTCACCTTTGTCACGAACGTTGAGCTAAGCCACTTTGAGCCACGTTAGTTGCCACGTTAACTCAGTTAACGTGGACTCTAACGTGGAGGGAGCAAAGAATCGCCAACGTTAGTGACAAAGGTGAGTGTCACTAACGTTGGTCATTCTTTTGTTTCCCCACGTTAGAGTCCACGTTAACTGAGTTAACGTGGCTCTAAACGTGGCCAATATGAGCTTGGTCCAACGTTAGTGACAAAGGTGAGTGTCACTAACGTTGGCTTCATTTTCTTCTTCCACGTTAACTACCACGTTAATGTAGTTAACATGGCAATTAACGTGGGCTACGATGGCTTCGAGGACGTTATTGGCGATTACTTTTCTCATTAACGTTGCAAGCTAGCTCCCCTTCCACGTTAGAGGTCACGTTAGTTAGACTAACGTGG
>NC_029794.2:64892333-64895788 GCF_000816755.2 Arachis ipaensis
CATAGCAACTTAGGTTCATTCCTTTACTGGCTTTCAGACCTTTATCATGCCTTGGAATACTCACTTGATTACACCCTTTGAGACTGTTATTCATTGATCCCTTTGTCTTTACAAGGTCTATTGCATCTTTAGGCTAAGTGCTCTGTGAGGGGGCGACTCTTTAAAATAAGCTTTCAGCCAACAATCCCGAACCCGTTGGTTCAAGGTGCTAGGTGTTGAAGCACCCCTAAGGACTTACTCCCTCAAGTCTCTCACCCCCATACATGCACACCACAGGCACATGGTTTGTTATTTTCTTTCCTTGAGGTCTTGGTGTCCAGCACCTTTTTGGGTTACTAAATGTTCTATAGCAAGGTTGCTCTTGATAGTGGATTTTCAGTTGATAATCCCAGGTTAGTTAACCCAAGTTACCAAGTGATGAAGCACTCCTAAGAACTTATTCATCCAAGCATATCCTTGGTACAAGAGCACCACAGAAACATCCCTCAAGATTCAAGCCCTTGGTGCCTAGCCTTATTCTTTATTAACTTTTCTTTCTTTTTCAACTCTTATTGTTCTTTTCCTTTTTCTTATTAGGATCTTATTATTTAGCTAGTCTCATGGGGTGTGTTTCAAGCATATAATTCAAGACAGATAGTTGCCTTCCCACCTTGTTGGTGAACCAACTTAGCTAAGTGATTACTACACCACAAATTTAAGGACCTACTCCGCAATTTGAACATCACTCAGGTCTTTCATAACATCTCTTTTTATTGTACTTAAAAGGACAAGCATACAATAAGCAAGATGAAAATGAAGGCAGGCAATTTGACTAGCATGCATAGACCTAGGCAAAAGAAAACTTAAAGATAGAGTTGAAAATTCCTAAGCTACTATGGAAGCATGTTCTATTTCATACATGATTTTCCTTATTAAAAAAAAAACTTGAAAAAGAAAGATGGAACAATGAGAGAACTCCACCACCTTTTACTCTTGGGGGTGCTCACGTTCTCCTTCCTGTTTGTCCTCCTTGTGTTTTTCTTGAGTGCTTGCACTCCCACTTCCCTTGCTTTTTCCAATCAACTTTTTCCAGAAGCCAGCATCTTCCATCTTCTTTTTCAATGTTTCCTTCTACTGTTTCACCTTTCTTTCCTCTTGTTCTGTAAGATCTTTTTGGACCTTATCATACCTAGGGATTGTAGAGTGTAGATTATGCATATGACTAGACATATAGTTCAATTTGGCTTGAGTGTTTATGTTGAACTCCTCCCTATGTAGTTGCCGTCCTTCATTTAGTACGCTGAACTCATTGGATGCCTTCGTCTGAGCTAGCTGGCGTTGGTTGAGTTCTTGAAGGTGTTTATCTTGATGCTCTTGCCTTTCAGTCACTTGATTGATGGCTTGAGTGAGCTGGGAGTAATGTTCCATTTGCTGTTTCTGCCGCTCCCCTTGTTGATTCATCCAATTAGAAAGGAGTTCTTCTTGACGATCCATCCTTTGGGCTTGAACGTGCAGTTGTTGTTCTTGTCCCTCCATATAACTCCTCGTTAGCTCCTCAATAGCTCCGTGAATGTGATTCAAGTTGATGTTGGTTGGATCATAGTACTCTTCTTGCTGATATTATTCCTGTTGAGGTTCTTCTTGGTGAGGTTCCTTTTGTGGTGTTCTTCTCCCTATTTAAGGCCTTCTTCAGATACGTTATACACTGGAGTGTAACCATCCTTCCAGGGTTTACCCAAGTTGGGTTGCTGTCCTCTCCTTTTGTGGTAGCCAAACCCTTCAATTGTCCCACCAATCCTTCTACAAAATAAAAGAAAAAATAAAAATGTGGGAAGTGGCGGCAAGATTTAAAAGACAAGAAAGAGTAACTACTTTTTAAAAATTTTTGTTGTTAACTACTAAGTGCTATTCATAAATGTAAACCAACTGACTAATTAATTTTCCATATATGCAACCTTGGTAACACCAACTTAGTTTGTGGAAATGTGGTGTAAGATGATTTGTTCAAGGTGCTAAGAGTGACATGCTATGAGTTGCATTCATGTCCTCTTAGTGTGCCTTGAACACCAAACTTGTTCTTCACTATATGTTGCATAAAAGGATTTATTCAGGGATATGTCAAAGTGCTGATTCTCTTGTTCATCACCCAAAGGAATTCCAGGGTGTACAGCTTGTGCTTCAAAGCTTTTTTCTCTCACCATTGCTTTGTCATGCTCTGCCTTTAGTTCCTTGCCTTCCTGACTTGCTTCTTCTGAGGGTTTGAAGACGTTGAAGGTGAGTTGTTCGTCATGTATCCTCAGTATTAGCTCTCCTCGCTCCACATCTATGAGTGCTCTGGCTGTAGCTAAAAATGGTCTTCCCAATATGATTGGGTGAAGGTGACTTTCTTCCATTTCCAGTATGACAAAGTCTGTGGGAAGGAAGTAGTTCCCAACCTTCACCAGCACGTTTTCAACCACTCCAATTGTTTGTTTTTGAGTTTTGTCTGCCATCCTGATGGCTACGTCTGTGGGCATCAGATCAATCATTTGCAGCCTCTTCATAAGGGATAAAGGCATTAAGTTGATGCTTGCTCCCAGATCACAGAGTCCTTTGTCAAACATTGTTTCTCCTATGGCACAGGGAATGTGAAAACTCCCTGGGTCCTTCCTTTTTGTAGGCAGCTCTGGTTGAATGAGAGCACTGCACTCCTTGTTCATTACTATAGTTTGTCCTCCCTTGAGTGAGCTTTTCCTGGTCAGCAGCTCCTTCATATACTTGATGTATGAGGGCATTTGTTGGAGAGCCTTGATGAATGGTATATTTACATGGAGAGATGCAAATATGTCAAGAAACCTTGAGTATATTCTCTTCTCCACACCACCATTGAGTAATTGGGGAAAGGGTGCATAGAGTCTCAGCAGCTCCTTCTGTGTAATTGTGGTTTCTTGATGATTCTCTTCATGCTTTCCTGCTAAAGTATCTTCTTGTTGTTCTAATGGGTTGTTCAGCTCTTCCTCAGTTTCCTTATTACTTATAGTGACCATCTTGCAATCTTCCTATCTAACTTTCTTTGCTTCACCTCTCGGATTTTTCTCTGTGTCACTTGGGAAGCTATCAGTAGGTTTGGGAATCTGCTCGGAGAGGTATCCCACTTGAAATTCCAGCCTCTTGATGGTGTCTCCTTGATTCTTGATATTGGCTCGCACTTCTTCCTTGAACACCTTATTGTCTTGAATCTCCTTGCATATGCCCTCAAGTAGAGTCTCAATTCTAGAGAGTCTGTCATCAGATGTTGGTGGGTTGGGATTGGAGTGATGAGAAGGGTTGTTTTGGTTTTGGTATTGATGTGGAGAGGTGTTGTTAGGGTGGTGTTGATATGATCTCTGTGTGGAATGTTGGTGAGCTGCATGGTTGTTGGGGTTGTGACGTCTCTGATCTTGGCTTTGATCTTGTTGATTTTTCCACCCAAAGTTTGGGTGATTCCTCCAACCAGG
>NC_029794.2:64896482-64905144 GCF_000816755.2 Arachis ipaensis
AAGAAACCTTGAGTATATTCTCTTCTCCACACCACCATTGAGTAATTGGGGAAAGGGTGCATAGAGTCTCAGCAGCTCCTTCTGTGTAGTTGTGGTTTCTTGATGATTCTCTTCCTGCTTTCCTGTTGATGTATCTTCAGATTGTTCTGATGGTTTGTTCGGCTCTTCCTCAATCTCCTTATCACTTATAGTAACCATCTTGCAATCTTCCCATCTAACTTTCTTTGCTTCACCTCTCGGATTTTTCTCTGTGTCACTTGGGAAGCTATCAGTAGGTTTGGGAATCTTTTCAGATAGGTATCCTACCTGAAATTCCAGCCTCTTGATGGTGTCTCCCTGATTTTTGATATTGGCTCGCACCTCCTCTTTGAACACCTTGTTATCTTGAATCTCCTTGCATACGCCTTCAAGTAGAGTCTCGATCCATGATAGTCTTTCTTCCGATGATGGAGAGTTGAGATTGGAAGCATGAGAATGGCTAGTTTGACTTTGGTATGGATGTTGAGATGTGTTGTTAGGTGGGTGCTGATATGATCTCTGTGTGGAATGTTGGTGAGTTGCATTGTTGCTGGGGTTGTGGCATCTCTGATATTGGCCTTGATTTTGTTGATTTCCCCACCAAAAGTTTGGGTGGTTCCTCCAACCAGGATTATACGTTTTGGAGTATGGGTTATGGTGGTGCCTGGGTGAATTTCTAATGTAGTTGGCCTGTTCCTGATCACCCTCTGCCTCTTCATTCACTCCTTCTTGAGTTGCTACTGAAGTGGTGATTGCTGCTACTTGATTCCTCTCCATCTTCTTGGTGAGGTCAGCTAATTGCTTGGTAATCATCTTGTTTTGAGCTAGCAGTGCATCCACGTTGTTCAGCTCCATCACTCCTCTAGTGTTACCTCTTGCAGAAGCATAGAAATAGTCATTCTCAGCTATAGTCTCAATGACATCTATGGCTTCTTCAATGGTCTTCTTCTTGTTCAGAGATCCCCTGGATGAGTGGTCTATTGCCTTCTTTGATTCATATGAAAGACCTTCATAGAAAATGTGCAACTGCACCCATTCATTGAACATATCTGGCGGGCATCTTCTTGTCATGTCCTTAAACCTCTCCTATGCTTCATATAGAGTCTCACCATCTTGCTGCCTAAAGGTTTGTACCTCAGCTCTCAACCTGTTGATCCATTGAGGAGGATAGAATCTTGCCAAGAACTTGTTCACCACATCTTCCCAGGTTGCTAAACTCTCCTTTGGAAAGAATTCCAGCCATTTAGATGCTTTGTCCTTGACTGAGAAGGGAAATAGAAGTAGTCTATAGGTGTCAGGATGAACACCATTAGACTTCACAGTATCGCATATCCTCAGGAAGGTGGTTAGATGTTGATTGGGGTCTTCTTGGATACTTCCTCCGAATGAACAGTTATTCTGAACAAGGGTGATGAGCTGTGACTTTAGTTCAAAGTTTTTGGCATGTATGGTACTCCCACAGTTTTTTGGGTTTGGGTTGATGTAAGAACCCAGAACTTTTCTCTCTTGCCCAGCCTGATGCGGTGGACCTTCTCTGCCATGGTTGTGAGCCTCTTATTCGTGATGGTTTTCCATATTCTCATCCATGTCTAGTTCAAAGTACTCTTCCTCTTCCTCAGCACCAACTATTCTCTTTCCTCTTGCTTCCCTCCTTAATCTAAGGAAGGTCCTCTCAGGTTCAGAATCAAAGGAAGTTGAAGCCCCGCTTCTTCTACCTATCATACAACCAACAAGGCACAAGCAAGAGAGATAGATACAGACAGTAATTTCTATAGAAATGCTGTTGGTGTGAGTGATGCAATATATCAAACAGTTAGTGGGTTAGTGACTGAATTGTAAACAACTAAGAAAATGGGTCGGGGAAAGGGAAGAAAATAGCCAAACAGAAATTAAATTACTCAAATGAACTTAAATCAAACAAAATAAAAACAAATGCTCAATCTAGTTATCCACCAATTTAATCATTGTTGATACAAAATCAATCCCCGGCAACGGCGCCATAAACTTGATGCACGGAAACTTGTCCTTTAACGAATCTCCCTCGGCAAGTATACCGAATTGTCGTCAAGTAAAAACTCACAATAGAGTGAGGTCGAATCCCACAGGGATTGATTGGTCAAGCAACGTTAATTGGAAGAATGTTCTAGTTGAGCTAAGCAGAAATTGGGTTGGGAATTGCAGGAAATTAAATGGCGGGAAAGTAAATTACAGAAAATAAATGACGGAAGGTAAATTGCAGAATCTTAAATGGGGAAGGGGAGTTTAGCATGAAAGTAAATAGCAGAAATTAAAGAGAATGGGTAAGATCAGAAATGGAGAGTTCATTGGGCTTAGGAGATGTTGCATTCTCCAGATCAAGTTCATTTGCATCTCTTCCTCAATCAATGCATTCATTGATCTCCTTGGCAATCTTAAGTGATTGAATTCCAATTCCTTGGTAATTCAATCTCGCAAATCAGATCAATAGCCAATTCCTTGGTCTAATTGCTCATGAGAAGAGATAAAGTGTGGTCACTAATTATACCACATGTATTTCTAAATCAAAGTATTGGGAGAATTATATGTCACCATATCCGCCCAAACCCCAATTTGGTCCAACATGAGAAAGCAATTCTAGCATGATCTCTTCATTCCTCTTCCAAGGTTCAGAAGAGATCCAAGTATGAATAGCTTCTTTTCCAAGATAACTACTCAATTGGATGAAGATTGAAAGCTTTCTAGTAAAATCAAGAGAAAAGAGAGAAGAAGGATAATGAAAACTATTATTGATCCATCAAATTACAACAGAGCTCCCTAACCCAATGAAAGGGGTTTAGTTGTTCATAGCTCTGGGAAATGAAAGCAGAGATGGAGAGTACATTCTGAAAGTTAAACTAGAAGTGCAGAGAAAGTAAAATACAGAGAGTAATTCTAAGCTCTCCTTATTTATACTATTCTTCTGATATTCTAGTTGATTCTTCAAGTCTTGGATATGGGCCTTTGGATCTTGATTTGAAGCAGTTATCTTCTTCAGTGGGCTTAGCTTTACTTGCATAGAGAAAGTGTGAAGTAGGCAGGGATTCTAGCTTAGGACATTAGTGGCGTTAACGTTAAGTGAAAGTGTGGGTTCGAGAACGTTAGTGACAATCACCTTTTTCACTAACGTCCCTAACCCAAGGATGCTCCACGTTAACTTCAACGTTAGTGGCATCAACGTGACCACTAACGTTGCCTCTTGGTCCTTCGCACACGTTATTGGGACTTACTTTTTCCAATAATGTTGAGAATCCTCCTTTCTTCCTACGTTAGAGTTCACGTTAGTGTGGCTAACGTGACCTTTAACGTAGGCTTGCCACATCTTCGAGAACGTTAGTGACACTTACCTTTGTCACTAACGTTCCAAAATGCCCCTACTTCCCACGTTAGAGTTCACGTTAACTAGGTTAACGTGGCTTCGAACGTGGTATTGCTAGCCATCTCCAACGTTAGTGACTGGTATGCGAAATTGTTACTCTGAGGTTGTAAAATTTGTTGTTCGTTCTCTCCCTGGCAATGGCGCCAATAACTGGTGCACAATACCATGGTCCAAACATAACTTCACAACTTCGCAGAACTAACCAGCAAGTGCACTGGGTCGTCCAAGTAATAAAACCTTACGTGAGTAAGGGTCGATCCAACGGAGATTGTTGGTATGAAGCAAGCTATGGTGATCTTGTATATCTCAGTCAGGCGGATATCAAATGGTTATGGAGCTTTCGAATAATAATAATAAATAAATAGAAAATAAAGATAGAATTACTTATGTATATCATTGGTGAGAATTTCAGATAAGCCTATAGAGATGCTTTCGTTCCTCTGAATCTCTACTTTCCCGCTGTCTTCATCTAATCAGTCTTACCCTTTTCCATGGCAAGCTTTCTGTAAGGGCATCACCGTTGTCAATGGCTACATCCCGTCCTCTCTTGCGAAAATGGTCCAAATGCTCTGTCACGGCATGGCTAATCATCTGGAGGTTCTTGATCATACTGGAATAGGATTCACCCTCCTTTTGCGTCTGTCACTACGCCCAGCACTCGCGAGTTTGAAGTTCGTCACAGCCATCCCTTTCCAGATCCTACTCGGAATACCACAGACAAGGTTTAGACTTTCCGGATCTCAGGAATGGCCATCCATGGGTTCTAACTTATACCACGAAGATACTAATAACTCGGACTCGGTCCCCTGTATTAGATATCTAAGAGATATTCATTCTAGCTTGTTTGCATGTAGAACGGAAGTGTTTGTCAGGCACGCGTTTGTGAGTGAGAATGATGATGAGCGTCACATAATCATCATATTCATCATGTTCTTGGGAACGAATGGATATCTTAGAAGCAGAATAAGTTGAATTGAATAGAAAAACAGTGGTACTTTGCATTAAATCATGAGGAACAGTAGAGCTCCACACCTTAATCTATGGAGTGCAGAAACTCTATCGTTTGAAGATACATAAGTGAAAATGGTCCAGGCATGGCCGAATGGCCAGCCCCCATGAAAGTCTAAGATAGCATAAAACTGATCAAAGATCCCCAATACAATAGTAAAAAGTCCTATTCATACTAAACTAGTTACTAGGGTTTACAGAAGTAAGTAATTGATGCATAAATCAACTTTCGGAGCCCACTTGGTGTGTGCTTGGGCTGAGCTTGAAGTTTATACGTGGAGAGGTCATTCTTGGAGTTGAATGCCAAGTTGTAACGTATTTTTGGCGTTCAACTCTGGTTCGTGACGTGTTTCTGGCGTTTAACTCCAGACTGCAGCGTAGAACTGGCGTTCAACGCCCTTTTGCGTCGTCTAAACTCGGGCAAAATATGGACTATTATATATTGCTGGAAAGCCCTGGATGGCTACTTTCCAACGCCGTTGAGAGCACGCCATTTGGAGTTCTGTAGCTCCAGAAAATCCACTTTGAGTGCAGGGAGGTCAGAATTCAACAGCATCAGCAGTCCTTCTTCAACCTCTGAATCTGATTTTTGTTCAAGTCCCTCAATTTTAGCCAGAAAATACCTGAAATCATAGAAAAACACACAAACTCATAGTAAAGTCCAGAAATATGAATTTAACATAAAAACTAATAAAAACATCCCTAAAAGTAACTAAATCCTACTAAAAACATACTAAAAACAATGCCAAAAAGCGTATAAATTATCCGCTCATCACAACACCAAAATTAAATTGTTGCTTGTCCCCAAGCAACTGAAAATCAAATAGGATAAAAAGAAGAGAATATACTATAAATTCCAAAATATCAATGAAACATAGCTCCAATCAGATGAGCAGGACTTGTAGCTTTTTGCCTCTTGAATAGTTTTGGCATCTCACTTTATCCATTAAAGTTCAGAATGATTAGAATCTATAAGAACTCAGAGTTCAGATAGTGTTATTGATTCTCCTAGTTCAGTATGTTGATTCTTGAACACAGCTACTTTATGAGTCTTGGCCGTGGGCCTAAGCACTTTGTTTTCCAGTATTACCACCGGATACATAAATGCCAAAGACATATAACTGGGTGAACCTTTTCAGATTGTGACTCAGCTTTGCTAAAGTCCCCAATTAGAGGTGTCCAGGGTTCTTAAGCACACTCTTCTTTTGCTTTGGACCTTGACTTTAACCGCTCAGTCTCAAGTTTTCACTTGACACCTTCACACCACAAGCACATGGTTAGGGACAGCTTGGTTTAGCCGCTCAGGCCAGGATTTTATTCCTTTAGGCCCTCCTATCCACTGATGCTCAAAGCCTTGGGATCCTTTTTATTTACCCTTGCCTTTTGGTTTTAAGGGTTATTGGCTTTTTGCTCTTGCCTTTTGGTTTTAAGAGCTTTTGGCTTTTTCTGCTTGCTTTTTCTTTTTCTATTTTTTTTTTTTGCTATTTTTCTTTTCTCTTTTTTTTTCTGCAAGCTTTTGTATTCACTACTTTTTCTTGCTTCAAGAATCATTTTTTATGAATTTTCAGATTATCAAATAACATGTCTCCTTGTCATCATTCTTTCAAGAGCCAACATATTTAACATTCTTAAACAACAACTTCAAAAGACATATGCACTGTTCAAGCATTCATTCAGAAAATAAAAAGTATTGTCACCACATCAATATAATTAAACTAAGTTCAAGGATAAATTTGAAACTCATGTACTTCTTGTTCTTTTGAATTAAAATCATTTTTCATTTAAGAGAGGTGATGGATTCATATTCACTACTTTAAGGCATAGACACTTAGATACTAATGATCATGTAATAAGACACAAACATAAATAAACATTTCACATAAGAAAAATGAAAAACAGAAAGTTTAAGAACAAGGAATGAGTCCACCTTAGTGATAGTGGCGTTTCCTTCTTGAAGAACCAATGATGTTCTTGAGCTCTTCTATGCCTCTTCCTTGTCTTTGTTGCTCCTCCCTCATTGCTCTTTGATCTTCTCTAATTTCATAAAGGATGATAGAGTGCTCTTGATGTTCCACCCTTAGTTGCTCCCAATAATTGTGTGGAGGAAAATGTATCCCCTGAGGTATCTCAGGGATCTCTTGATTTGCAGTCAAATGTTCTGCCACTGAGCTATAGACCCTTGAGATGAATCTCTCCATCTCCTATGACTTGGAGGTGGAAGCTTTTGTCTTCCCTTTCCTCTTTCTAGAGGTTTCTCTGACCTTAGGTGCCATCAATGGTTATGGAAAAACAAAAAAGCTATGCTTTTACCACACCAAACTTAGAATGTTGCTCGCCCTCGAGCAAAAGAAGAAAGAATAGTAGAAGAAGAAGAATATATGGAGGAGATGGAGGAATGTGTGTATTCCGCTATATGGGTGGGCTTGGGTGGGAAAGAGATTTTGAATTTTGAAGGTAGGTGGGGTGTATGGATGTGAGTGGTGAATGGAAAACAGAAGGGATAGGGAGAGAGAGGGTGATATAGGATTATGAGGAGGGAAGGTAAGTGGAGGTATGTGGGGATCCTGTGGGGTCCACAGATGCTGAGTTGATCCTGTGGGGTTCTCAGGTCCTGAGGTGTCAAGGATTTACATCCCTGCACCAATTAGGCATGTAAAATGTCTTTGCATGCAATTCTGGCGTTTAAACGCCGACTTGATGCTTGTTCTGGGCGTTCAACGCCCATATGCAGCATATTTCTGGCATTGAACGCCAGCTCCATGCTTGTTTCTAGCGTTCAGCACCAGCTTTCCTCAGTGTGCATTTCTGGCGTCTGAACGCCAGGATGCTGCTTGTTTCTGGCGTTCAACACCAGATCCATGCTCTGTTCTGGCGTTGAACGCCAGCCAGATGCTCCTTAATGGCGTTTAAACGCCAGTAAGCCCTTCCTCCAGGGTGTGATTTTTCTTCTGCTGTTTTTTATTCTATTTTTGATTTTTTCTATTTATTTTGTGACCCCACATGATCATGAACCTAATAAAACATGAAAGAACAATAAAATAAAAATAAAATTAGATAAATAAAAATTGGGTTGCCTCCCAACAAGCGCTTCTTTAATGTCAATAGCTTGACAGTGGACTCTCATGGAGCCACACAGGTGATCAGGGCAATTTTATAGACTCCCAACACCAAACTTAGAGTTTGGATATGGGAGTTCAACACCAAACTTAGAGTTTGGCTGAGGCCTCCCAACACCAAACTTAGAGTTTGACTGTGGGGGCTTTAGTTGACTCTGTACTGAGAGAAGCTTACTGTGCCTCTTTTCCATGTTTACAGAAGGATGACCTTGAGTTTTAAACACAAGGGAGTCCTCATTCAATTGAAGGACTAGTTCACCTCTGTCTACATCAATCACAGCTCTTGCTGTGGCTAGGAAGGGTCTTCTAAGAATGATGGATTCATCCTCATCCTTCCCAGTATCCAGGATTATGAAATCAGCAGGGATGTAAAGGCCTTCAACCTTTACTAACACGTCCTCTACCTATCCATAAGCCTCTTTTCTTGAATTGTCTACCATCTCTAATGAGATTCTAGCAGCTTGTACCTCAAAGATTCCCAGTTTCTCCATTACAGAGAGTGGCATGAGGTTTATTCCTGACCCAAAGTCACATAGAGCCTTTTCAAAGGTCATCGTGCCTATGGTACAATGTATTAGAAACTTTCCAGGATCCTGTTTCTTCTGAGGCAGTCTTAGTTGATCCAATGCATTTAGTTCATTGGTGAACAGGGGAGGTTCATCTCCATAAGTCTCACTACCAAATAAATTGGCATTCAACTTCATGATTGCACCAAGGTACTTGGTAACTTGCTCTTCAGTAACATCCTCATTCTCTTCAGAAGAAGAATACTCATCAGAGCTCATGAATGGCATAAGGAGGTTTAATGGAATCTCTATGGTCTCTAGATGAGCCTCAGAGTCCTTTGGTTCCTCAGAGGGACACTCCTTGTTGATCACGAGACGTCCCAAGAGGTCTTCCTCCTTGGGATTCACGTCCTCCCCTTCCTCCTTGGATTCGGCCATGATGGTTATATCAATGGCCTTGCACTCTTCTTTTGGATTTTCTTCTGTATTGCTTGGGAGAGCACTAGGAGGGGTTTCAGTGATCTTCTTACTCAGCTGGCCCACTTGTGCCTCCAAATTTCTAATGGAAGACCTTGTTTCATTCATGAAACTCACAGTGGCCTTAGATAGATCAGAGACTA
>NC_029794.2:64907343-64943914 GCF_000816755.2 Arachis ipaensis
TTCATTGGTGAACAGGGGAGGTTCATCTCCATAAGTCTCACTACCAAATAAATTGGCATTCAACTTCATGATTGCACCAAGGTACTTGGTAACTTGCTCTTCAGTAACATCCTCATTCTCTTCAGAAGAAGAATACTCATCAGAGCTCATGAATGGCATAAGGAGGTTTAATGGAATCTCTATGGTCTCTAGATGAGCCTCAGAGTCCTTTGGTTCCTCAGAGGGAAGCTCCTTATTGATCACTGGACGTCCCAGGAGTTCTTCCTCCTTGGGATTCACGTCCTCCCCTTCCTCCTTGGATTCGGCCATGATGGTTATATCAATGGCCTTGCACTCTTCTTTTGGATTTTCTTCTGTATTGCTTGGGAGAGCACTAGGAGGGGTTTCAGTGATCTTCTTACTCAGCTGGCCCACTTGTGCCTCCAAATTTCTAATGGAAGACCTTGTTTCAATCATGAAACTTAGAGTAGCCTTGGACAGATCAGAGACTAAGTTTGCTAAGTTAGAGCTATTTTGTTCATAGTTCTCTATCTGTTGCTGAGAAGATGATGGAAAAGGCTTGCTATTGCTAAACCTGTTTCTTCCACCATTATTAAAGCCTTGTTGAGGCTTTTGATCCTTCCATGAGAGATTTGGATGATTTCTCCATGAGGGATTATAGGTGTTTCCATAGGGTTCACCCATGTAATTCACCTCTGCTATTGCAGGGTTCTCAGGATCATAAGCTTCTTCTTCAGAAGATGCCTACTGTTGGATGCAGCTTGCATTCCATTCAGACTCTGAGAAATCATATTGACTTGATGAGTCAATATTTTGTTCTGAGCCAATATGGCATTCAGAGTATCAATTTCAAGAACTCCCTTCTTCTGAGGCGTCCCATTACTCACAGGATTCCTCTCAGAAGTATACATAACTGGTTGTTAGCAACCATGTCAATGAGTTCTTGAGCTTCTACAGGCGTTTTCTTTAGGTGAATGGATCCACCTGCAGAAGTATCCAATAACATCTTAGCTAATTCAGACAGACCATCATAGAATATATCCAGGATGGTCCATTCTGAAGGCATGTCTGAAGGACACTTTTTGGTCAATTCCTTGTATCTCTCCCAAGCTTCATAGAGGAATTCACCTTCTTTCTGTCTGAAGGTTTGAACATCCACTCTAAGCTTACTCAGCTTTTGAGGAAGAATGAACCTGGCTAAGAAAGCCTTGACCAGCTTATCCCAAGAGTTCAGGCTATCTTTAGGTTGAAAATCCAACCATATTCTAGCTTTGTCTCTCACAGCAAAAGGGAAAAGCATGAGCCTGTAGACTTCAGGATCTACTCCATTAGTCTAAACAGTATCACATATCTAAAAGAATTCAGTTAAGAACTGAAAAGGATCTTCAGATGAAAGTCCATGAAACTTGCAGTTTTGTTGCATCAGAGAAACTAATTGAGGTTTAAGCTCAAAGTTGTTTGCTCCAATGGTAGGAATTGAGATGCTTCTTCCATGTAAATTGGAATTAGGTGCAGTGAAGTCACCAAGCATCCTCCTTGCATTATTATTATTTTCGGCTGCCATCTCTTCTTCCTGTTCGAAAATTCCTGTAAGGTTGTCTCTGGATTGTTGTATTTTAGCTTCTCTTAATTTCCTCTTCAGAGTCCTTTCAGGTTCAGGGTCTGCTTCAACAAGAATGTTCTTGTCCTTGCTCCTGCTCATATGAAAGAGAAGGGCACAGAAAAATAATAATAGGCATCCTTTTTACCACAGTATAGAGGTTCCCTTGTTGTGAGTAGAAGAAGAAAAGAATGCAATGTAAAGAAAGAGAAGGGAGGAGAATCCAAACACAAGGGTGAGGATAACAGAGATATGAGATGAAGAGAAGTATTATTAAGTAAATAAATAAATAGAAGAAGATGAGAGAGAGAAGTTTTCGAAAATAATTTTTGAAAAAAGAGTTAGTGATTTTCGAAAATTAAAGGGGGAAAAAGATTAAAATCAAAATTTGAAACAATTAGTTAATTAAAAGAATTTTGAAAAAGGAGGGAGATAATTTTCGAAAATTAGATAGGGAAAATTAGTTAGGTGGTTTTGAAAAAGATAAGAAACAAATAAAAAGTCAATTAGTTAGTTGAAAAAAGATTTTAAATTCAAATTTTAAAAGATAAGAAGATAAGAAGTTAGAAAAGATATTTGAAAAAGATAAGATAAAAAGATATTTTTGAAAGGATATGATTGAAATTAGTTTTGAAAAAGATTTGATTTTTAAAATCACAATTAATGACTTGATTCACAAGAAATCACAAGATATGATTCTAGAACTTAAAGTTTGGATCTTTCTTAACAAGTAAGTAACAAACTTGAAATTTTTGAATCAAAACATTAATTATTGATGATATTTTCGAAAATATGATGTAAAATTAAGAAAAAGATTTTTGAAAAATATTTTTAAAATTTCCGAAAATAAATGAGAAAAATGAAAAAGATATGATTTTTGAAAAAGATTTTGAAAAAGATAAGATTGGAAATTTGATTTGACTCATAAGAAACAACTAAATTTTAAAAGGTTTTGAAAAAGTCAACTCAAATTTTTTAATTTATGAGAAGAAAAAGGGGAAGATAATTTTTTTGATTTTTGAATTTTTAATGATGAAAGAGAAAAACATGAAAAAGACTCAATGCATGAAAATTTTGGATTAAAATAATGAATGTATGCAAGAACACTATCAATGTCAAGATGAACACCAAGAACACTATGAATGTCAAGATGAACATCAAGAACTTATTTTTGAAAAATTTTCAAGAAAAGAAAACATGCAAGACACCAAACTTAGAAATTTTTCATGCATAGACACTATGAATGCAAGAATGCATATGAAAAACAAGAAAAGACACAAAACAAGAAAATATGAAGATCAAACAAGAAGACTGGCCAAGAACAACTTGAAGATCATGAAGAACACTATGAATGTATGAATTTTCGAAAAATGCATAAATTTTTTAGAAAAAAATGTAATTGACACCAAACTTAAAAATTGACTCAAGACTCAAACAAGAAACACAAAATATTTTTGATTTTTATGATTTTATAATTTTTTTTTTGATTTTTTTCGAAAATTAATGTGAAAAAGAAAAATAAGGATTCCAAAATTTTCAATATGAATTCCAGGAATCTTGCACTCTTAGTCTAAAGCTCCAATCTGAGAGTTAGACATGGCTTAATAGCCAGCCAAGCTTTAGAAGATACAAATCAGTCATACAATAACAAATTTGATTAGCAACAACTAGCTTGCTCTTGTAATGATGACTTGGGAGCCTCAATCCAAATGAATTTACACGTGGCTCTACAGCCAGCTAGGCTTCTACATGCTTCATGAAACACTAGAATTCATTCTTAAAAATTCTGAAGAAAAATATATTTATTTTTGAAAATAATTTTTTTTTGAAAAGAAAACGAAAAGAAAGTTACCTAATCTGAGCAACAAGATGAACCGTCAGTTGTCCAAACTCGAACAATCTCCGGCAACGGTGCCAAAAACTTGGTATGCAAAATTGTTACTCTGAGGTTGTAAAATTTGTTGTTTGTTCTCTCCCTGGCAATGGCGCCAATAACTGGTGCACAATACCATGGTCCAAACATAACTTCACAACTTCGCACAACTAACCAACAAGTGCACTAGGTCGTCCAAATAATAAAACCTTACGTGAGTAAAGGTCGATCCCACGGAGATTGTTAGTATGAAGCAAGCTATGGTCATCTTGTATATCTCAGTCAGGCGGATATCAAATGGTTATGGAGTTTTCGAATAATAATAATAAATAAATAGAAAATAAAGATAGAATTACTTATGTATATCATTGGTGAGAATTTCAGATAAGCGTATAGAGATGCTTTCGTTCCTCTGACTCTCTGCTTTCCCGCTGTCTTCATCCAATCAGTCTTACCCCTTTCCATGGCAAGCTTTATGTAAGGGCATCACCGTTGTGAATGGCTACATCCCGTCCTCTCTTGTGAAAATGGTCCAAATGCTCTGTCACGGCATGGCTAATCATCTGGAGGTTCTCGATCATACTGGAATAGGATTCACCCTCCTTTTGCGTCTGTCACTACGCCCAGCACTCGCGAGTTTGATGTTCGTCACAGCCATCCCTTCCCAGATCCTACTCAGAATACCACAGACAAGGTTTAGACTTTCCGGATCTCAGGAATGGCCATCCATGGGTTCTAACTTATACCACGAAGATACTAATAACTCGGACTCGGTCCCCTGTATTAGATATCTAAGAGATATTCATTCTAGCTTGTTTGCATGTAGAACGGAAGTGTTTGTCAGGCACGCGTTCGTGAGTGAGAATGATGATGAGCGTCACATAATCATCACATTCATCATGTTCTTGGGAACGAATGGATATCTTAGAAGCAGAATAAGTTGAATTGAATAGAAAAATAGTGGTACTTTGCATTAAATCATGAGGAACAGCAGAGATCCACACCTTAATCTATGGAGTGCAGAAACTCTACCGTTTGAAGATACATAAGTGATAATGGTCCAGGCATGGCCTAAAACTGATCAAAGATCCCCAATACAATAGTAAAAAGTCCTATTTATACTAAACTAGTTACTAGGGTTTACAGAAGTAAGTAATTGATGCATAAATCCACTTCCGGGGCCCAATTGGTGTGTACTTGGGCTGAGCTTGAAGTTTACACGTGGAGAGGTCATTCTTGGAGTTGAACGCCAAGTTGTAACGTGTTTTTGGCGTTCAACTCTGGTTCGTGACGTGTTTCTGGCGTTTAACTCCAGACTGCAGCGTAGAACTGGCGTTCAACGCCCTTTTGCGTCGTCTAAACTCGGGCAAAGTATGGACTATTATATATTGCTGGAAAGCCCTGGATGGCTACTTTCCAACGCCGTTGAGAGCACGCCATTTGGAGTTCTGTAGCTCCAGAAAATCCACTTTGAGTGCAGGGAGGTCAGAATTCAACAGCATCAGCAGTCCTTCTTCAACCTCTGAATCTGATTTTTGTTCAAGTCCCTCAATTTTAGCCAGAAAATACCTAAAATCATAGAAAAACACACAAACTCATAGTAAAGTCTAGAAATATGAATTTAATATAAAAACTAATAAAAACATCCCTAAAAGTAACTAGATCCTACTAAAAACATACTAAAAACAATGCCAAAAAGCGTATAAATTATCCGCTCATCAGTGACAAAGGTGAGTGTCACTAACGTTGGCTCATCATCCCTTTTACTCACGTTAGCTTCAACGTTAATGTAGTTAATGTGGGAGTTAATGTGGCTCATAGTGGCTCATCCCAACGTTAGTGAAAAAGGTGAGTGTCGCTAACGTTGGTGATTCTTTGCTCCCTCCATGTTAGAGTCCACGTTAACTAAGTTAACGTGGCAACTAACGTGGCTCAGAGTGGCTTAGCTCAACGTTAGTGACAAAGGTGAGTGTCACTAACGTTGGTCATTCTTTTGTTTCCCCACGTTAGAGTCCACGTTAACTGAGTTAACATGGCTCTTAACATAGCCAATATGAGCTTGGTCCAACGTTAGTGACAAAGGTGAGTGTCACTAACGTTGGCTTCATTTTCTTCTTCCACGTTAACTACCACGTTAATGTAGTTAACGTGGCAATTAACGTGGGCTATGATGGCTTCGAGGACGTTATTGGCAATTACTTTTCTCATTAACGTTGCAAGCTAGCTCCCCTTCCACGTTAGAGGTCACGTTAGTTAGACTAACGTGGCTGCTAACGTGGTTCTTCCTTGCTTCCTTTGTCCTGAAATCAAGCAATAAAGTTCATCAAAATTCTAGTCCAAGTTATGAGACATGTATCATCCAATTTGTCATTCAATTCATGCATAATTCTCATGAATTCATATAAAAATCACAATGTTTGCTTGAATCAAGATGTAAGTGAAATTCTACCCAAAACTTGCTTATTTCCTAAGAAAGTGCATGAAACTACCCTAAAACCATAAAGAAAAGGTCAGTGAAACTGGCCAAAATGCCCTGGCATCACAACACCAAACTTAAAGCTTGCTTGTCCCTAAGCAAGCACTGGAACAGGAGATGATGAATGAAATGACAAGATGAATGAATCATTATTGTGGAAGTCCTATTCTTGGTTTTTTGGGGTTTCATACATAGCAACTTAGGTTCATTCCTTTACTGGCTTTCAGACCTTTATCATGCCTTGGAATACTCACTTGATTGCACCCTTTGAGACTGTTATTCGTTGATCCCTTTGTCTTTCCAAGGTCTACTGCATCCTTAGGCTAAGTGCTCTGTGAGGGGGCGACTCTTTAAAATAAGCTTTCAGCCAACACTCCCGAACCAGTTGGTTCAAGGTTCTAGGTGTTGAAGCACACCTAAGGACTTACTCCCTCAAGTCTCTCTCCCCCATACATGCACAGCACATGGACATGGTTTGTTATTTTCTTCCCTTGAGGTCTTGGTGTCCAGCACCTTTTTGGGTTACTAAATGTTCTGTAGCAAGGTTGCTCTTGATAGTGGATTTTCAATTGATAATCCCAGGTTAGTTAACCCAAGTTACCAAATGATGAAGCACTCCTAAGAACTTATTCATCCAAGCATATCCTTGGTACAAGAGCACCACAGACACATCCCTCAAGATTCAAGCCCTTGGTGCCTAGCCTTATTCTTTATTAACTTTTCTTTCTTTTTCAACTCTTATTATTATTTTCCTTTTTCTTATTAGGATCTTATTATTTAGCTAGTCTTATGGGGTGTGTTTGAAGCATATGATTCAAGGCAGATAGTTGCCTTCCCACCTTGTTGGTGAACCAACTTAGCTAAGTGATTACTACACCACAAATTTAAGGACCTACTCCACAACTTGAACATCACTCTGGTCTTTCATAACATCTCTTTTTATTGAACTTAAAAGGACAAGCATACAATAAGCAAGATAAAAATGAAGGCAGGCAATTTGACTAGCAAGCATAGACATAGGCAAAAGCAAACTTAAAGACAGAATTGAAAATTCCTAAGCAACTATGGAAGCATATTCTATTTTATACATGATTTTCCTTATTTAAAAAAAAAACTTGAAAAAGAAAGATGGAACAATGAGAGAACTCCACCACCTTTTACTCTTGGGGATGCTCATGCTCTCCTTCCTGTTTGTCCTCCTTGTGTTTTTCTTGAGTGCTTACACTCCCACTTCCCTTACTTTTTCAAATCAACTTCTTCCAGAAGCCAGCATCTTCCATCTTCTTTTTCAATGTTTCCTTCTGCTGTTTCACCTTCCTTTCCTCTTGTTCTGTGAGATCTTTTTAGACCTTATCATACCTAGGGATTGCAGAATGTAGATTATGCATATGACTAGACATATAGTTCAACTTGGCTTGAGTGTTTATGTTGAACTCCTCCCTGTGTAGTTGCCGTCCTTCATTCAGTACGCTGAACTCATTGGATGCCTTCGTCTGAGCTAGCTGGCGTTGGTTGAGTTCTTGAAGGCGTTTATCTTGATGCTCTTGCCTTTCAGTCACTTGATTGATGGCTTGAGTGAGCTGGGAAGAATGTTCCATTTGCTGTTTCTGCCGCTCCCCTTGTTGATTCATCCAATTAGAAAGGAGTTCTTGACGATCCATCCTTTGGGCTTGAACGTGCAGTTGTTGTTCTTGTCCCTCCATATAACTCCTCGTTAGCTCCTCAATGGCTCCGTGAATGTGATTCAAGTTGATGTTGGTTGGATCATAGTACTCTTCTTGCTGATATTATTCCTGTTGAGGTTCTTCTTGGTGAGGTTCTTTTTGTGGTGTTCTTCTCCCTATTTGAGGTCTTCTTTGTTGTTGGGCGGGTGTCAGATACGTTATACGCCGGAGTGTAACCATCCTTCCAGGGTTTACCAAAGTTGGGTTGCTGTCCTCTCCTTTTGTGGTAGCCGAACCCTTCAATTGTCCCACCAATCCTCCTACAAAATAAAAGAAAAAATAAAATTGTGGGAAGTGGCGGCAAGATTTAAAAGACAAGAAAGAGTAACTACTTTTTAAAATTTTATTTTGTTAACTACTAAGTGCTATTCATAAATGCAAACCAACTGACTAATTAATTTTCCATATATGCAACCTTGGTGACACCAAACTTAGTTTGTGGCAATGTGGTGTAAGATGATTTGTTCAAGGTGCTAAGAGTGACATGCTATGAGTTGCATTCATGTCCTCTTAGTGTGCCTTGAACACCAAACTTGTTCTTCACTATATGTTGCATAAAAGGATTTTTTCAGGGATATGTCAAAGTTGATTTGCGATCCTAACTACTTTAAAAGCATGTAAAACATAGGTTGCCTCCCATGAAGCGCTTCTTTAGCGTCACTAGCTTGACGTTCTTCCTTTGTCAGGGTGGTTGGTAATCCTTCAAATCTTCCCCTCTTGTAGTAAACCTATATCCATTGGCTTCATCAATGATCTCTACATGTTCTAGGGAGAGAACTTTGTTGATGGCAAAAACCTTAGGTAACTGAGATGGGATGGTGGGGAGATGAAATGGGATATCTAGGTAATAAGCTGAGATCACTTTATCCCCTGGAGAGAAATCTTTTGTAGGGATCTTTTTGTTCCTCCATCTCCTTGGTATCTTCTTCTTTGTTTCTTTTGCTGTTATCCTGCTCTTTGTGGTCTCTTTCTCTAGGAGTTTTCTTTAGCTGTGACAGCTGCTGATTCTCTTGTTCATCACCCAAAGGAATTCCAGGGTGTACAGCTTGTGCTTCAATGCTTTTTTCTCCCACCATTGCTCTGTCATGCTCTGCCTTTAGTTACTTGCCTTCCTGACTTGCTTCTTGTGAGGGTTTGAAGACGTTGAAGGTGAGTTGTTCGTCATGTATCCTCAGTATTAGCTCTCCTCGCTCCACATCTATGAGTGCTCTGGCTGTAGCTAAGAATGGTCTTCCCAATATGATTGGGTGAAGGTGACTTTCTTCCTTTTCCAGTATGACAAAGTCTGTGGGAAGGAAGTAGTTCCCAACCTTCACCAGCACGTTTTCAACCACTCCAATTGATTGTTTTTGAGTTTTGTCTGCCAGCCTGATGACTATGTCTGTGGGCATCAGATCATTGATTTGCAGCCTCGTCATAAGGGATAAAGGCATTAAGTTGATGCTTGCTCCCAGATCACAGAGTCCTTTGTCCAACATTGTTTCTCCTATGGCATAAGGAATGTGAAAACTCCCTGGGTCCTTCCTTTTTGTAGGCAGCTCTGGTTGAATGAGAGCACTGCACTCCTTGTTCATCACTATGGTTTATCCTCCCTTGAGTGAGATTTTCCTGGTCAGCAGCTCCTTCATACACTTGATGTATGAGGGTATTTGTTGGAGAGCCTTGATGAATGGTATGTTTACATGGAGAGATGCAAATATGTCAAGAAACCTTGAGTATATTCTCTTCTCTACACCACCATTGAGTAATTGGGGAAAGGGTGCATAGAGTCTCAGCAGCTCCTTTGTGTAATTGTGGTTTCTTGATGATTCTCTTCCTGCTTTTCTGCTGATGTATCTTCAGGTTGTTCTGATGGTTTGTTCGGCTCTTCCTCAGTCTCCTTATCACTTATAGTAACCATCTTGCAATCTTCCCATCTGACTTTCTTTGCTTCACCTCTCGAATTTTTCTCTGTGTCACTTGGGAAGTTATCAGTAGATTTGGGAATCTTCTCAGATAGGTATCCTACTTGAAATTCCAGCCTCTTGATGGTGTCTTCCTGATTCTTGATATTGGCTCGCACCTCCTCTTTGAACACCTTGTTATCTTGAATCTCCTTGCATATGCCTTCAAGTAGAGTCTCAATCCTTGATAGTCTTTCTTCCGATGATGGAGAGTTGAGATTGGAAGGATGAGAATGGCTAGTTTGACTTTGGTATGGATGTTGAGATGTGTTATTAGGTGGGTGCTGATATGATCTCTGTGTGGAATGTTGGTGAGTTGCATTGTTGCTGGGGTTGTGGCGTCTCTGATCTTGGCCTTGATTCTGTTGATTTCCCCAACCAATGTTTGGGTGGTTCCTCCAACTAGGATTATATGTTTTGGAGTATGGGTTATGGTGCTGCCTGGGTGAAATTCCAATGTAGTTGGCCTGTTCCTGATCACCCTCTGCCTCTTCATTCACTCCTTCTTGAGTTGCTGCTGAAGTGGTGATTGCTGCTACTTGATTCCACTCTATCTTCTTGGTGAGGTCAGATAATTACTTGGTAATCATCTTGTTTTGAGCTAGCAGTACATCCACGTTGTTCAGCTCCATTACTCCTCTAGTGTTACCTCTTTCAGAAGCATAGAAATAGTCATTCTCAGCTACAGTCTCAATGACATCTATGGCTTCTTCAATGGTCTTCTTCTTGTTCAGAGATCCCCTGGATGAGTTGTCTACTGCCTTCTTTGATTCATATGAAAGACCTTCATAGAAAATGTGCAACTGCACCCATTCATTGAACATATCTGGTGGGCATCTTCTTGTCAGGTCCTTAAACCTCTCCCATGCTTCATATAGAGTCTCACCATCTTGCTGCCTAAAGGTTTGTACCTTAGCTCTCAACCTGTTGATCCGTTGAGGAGGATAGAATCTTGCCAAGAACTTGTTCACCACATCTTCCCAGGTTGCTAAACTCTCCTTTGGAAAGAATTCCAGCCATTTAGATGCTTTGTCCTTGAGTGAGAAGGGAAATAGAAGTAGTCTATAGGTGTCAGGATAAACACCATTAGACTTCACAGTATCGCATATCCTCAGGAAGGTGGTTAGATGTTGATTGGGGTCTTCTTGGACACTTCCTCCGAATGAACAATTGTTCTGAACAAGGGTGATGAGCTGTGGCTTTAGTTCAAAGTTGTTGGCATGTATGGTTGGCCTTTGGATGCTACTCCCACAGTTTCCTGGGTTTGGGTTGATGTAAGAACTCAGAACTATTCTCTCTTGCCCAGCCTGATGCGCTGGACCTTCTCTGTCATGGTTGTGAGCCTCTTCTTCATGATGGTTTTCCATATTCTCATCCATGTCTGGTTCAAAGTACTCTTCCTCTTCCTCAGCACCAACTACTCTCTTTCCTCTTGCTTCCCTCCTTAATCTAAGGAAGGTCCTCTCAGGTTCAGAATCAAAGGAAGTTGAAGCCCCGCTTCTTCTACCTGTCATACAACCAACAAGGCACAAGCAAGAGAGATAGATGCAGACAGTAATTTTTATAGAAATTCTGTTGGTATGAGTGATGCAATATATCAAACAGTTACTGGGTTAGTGACTGAATTGTAAACAACTAAGAAAATAGGTCGGGGAAAGGGAAGAAAATAGCCAAACAGAAAGTAAATTACTCAAATGAACTTAAATCAAACAAAATAAAAACAAATGCTCAATCTAGTTATCCACAAATTTAATCATTGTTGATACAAAATCAATCCCCGGCAACGGCGCCATAAACTTGATGCACGGAAACTTGTCCTTTAACAAATCTCCCTCGGCAAGTATACTGAATTGTCGTCAAGTAAAAACTCACAATAGAATGAGATCGAATCCTACAGGGATTGATTGGTCAAGCAACTTTAATTGGAAGAATGTTCTAGTTGAGCTAAGCAGAAATTGGGTAGAGAATTGCAGGAAATTAAATGGCGGGAAAGTAAATTGCAGAAAATAAATGACGGAAGGTAAATTGCAGAATCTTAAATGGGGAAGGGGATTTTAGCATGAAAGTAAATAGCAAAAAGTAAAGAGAATGGGTAAGATCAGAAATGGGGAGTTCATTGGGCTTAGGAGATGTTGCATTCTCCAGATCAAGTTCATTTGCATCTCTTCCTCAATCAATGCATTCATTGATCTCCTTGGCAATCTTAAGTGATTGAATTCCAATTCCTTGGTAATTCAATCTCTCAAATCAAATCAATAGCCAATTCCTTGGTCTAATTGCTCATGAGAAGAGATGAAGTATGGTCACTGATTATACCACATGTATTTCTAAATCAAAGTATTGGGAGAATTATATGTCACCATATCCGCCCAAACCCTAATTTGGTCCAACATGAGAAAGCAATTCTAGCATGATCTCTTCATTCCTCTTCCAAGGTTCAGAAGAGATCCAAGTATGAATAGCTTTTTTTCCAAGATAACTACTCAATTGGATGAAGATTGAAAGCTTTCTAGTAAAATCAAGAGAAAAGACTGAAGAAGGATAATGAAAACTATTATTGATCCATCAAATTACAACAGAGCTCCTTAACCCAATGAAAGGGGTTTAGTTGTTCATAGCTCTGGGAAATGAAAGCAGAGATGGAGAGTACATTCTGAAAGTTAAACTATAAGTGCAGAGAAAGTAAAATACAGAGAGTAATTCTAATAATGCCCAAAAGCTCTTCTTTCTAGTTCAAAGCTCTCCCTATTTATACTATTCTTCTGATCTTCTAGTTGATTCTTCAAGTCTTGGATATGGGCCTTTGGATCTTGAGTTGAAGCAGTTATCTTCTTCAGTGGGCTTATCTTTACTTGCAGAGAGAAAGTGTGAAGTAGGCAGGGATTCTAGCTTAGGAGGTTAGTGGTGTTAACGTTAAGTGAAAGTGTGGGTTCGAGAACGTTAGTGACAATCCCCTTTTTCACTAACGTTCCTAACCCAAGGATGCTCCACGTTAACTTCAACGTTAGTGGCATCAACGTGACCACTAGCGTTGCCTCTTGGTCCTTCGCACAAGTTATTGGGACTTACTTTTTCCAATAATGTTGAGAATCCTCCTTTCTCCCTACGTTAGAGTTCACGTTAGTGTGGCTAACATGACCTTTAACGTAGGCTTGCCACATTTTCGAGAACGTTAGTGACACTTACCTTTGTCACTAACGTTCCAAAATGCCCCTACTTCCCACATTAGAGTTCACGTTAACTAGGTTAACGTGGCTTCTAACGTGGTATTGCTAGCCATCTCCAATGTTAGTGACAAAGGTGAGTGTCACTAACGTTGGCTCATCATCCCTTTTACTCACGTTAGCTTCCATCTTAATGTAGTTAACGTGGGAGTTAACGTGGCTCATAGTGGCTTATCCCAACGTTACTGACAAAGGTGAGTGTCACTAACGTTGGTGATTCTTTGCTCCCTCTACGTTAGAGTCCACGTTAACTGAGTTAACGTGGCAACTAACGTGGCTCAAAATGGCTTAGCTCAACATTAGTGACAAAGGTGAGTGTCACTAACGTTGGTCATTCTTTTGTTTCCCCACGTTAGAGTCCACGTTAACTGAGTTAACGTGGCTCTTAACGTGGCCAATATGAGCTTGGTCCAACGTTAGTGACAAAGGTGAGTGTCACTAACGTTGGCTTCATTTTCTTCTTCCATGTTAACTACCACGTTAATGTAGTTAACGTGGCAATTAACGTGGGCTATGATGGCTTCGAGGACGTTATTGGCGATTACTTTTCTCATTAACGTTGCAAGCTAGCTCCCCTTCCACAGTAGAGGTCACGTTAGTTAGACTAACGTGGCTGCTAACGTGGTTCTTCCTTGCTTCCTTTGTCCTGAAATCAAGCAATAAAGTGTATCAAAGTTCTAGTCCAAGTTATGAAACATGCATCATCCAATTTGTCATTCAATTCATGCATAATTCTCATAAATTCATATAAAAATCACAATGTTAGCTTGAATCAAGATGTAAATGAAATTCTACCCAAAACTTGCTTATTTCCTAAGAAAGTGCATGAAACTACCCTAAACACGTTAACTAGGTTAACATGGCTTCTAATGTGGTGGTGATAGCCATCTCCAACGTTAGTGACAAAGGTGAGTGTCACTAACGTTGGCTCATCATTCTTTGATCCACGTTAGCTTCCACGTTAACAAAGTTAATGTGGGAGTTAACGTTGCTCATAGTGGCTCATTCCAACGTTAGTGACAAAGGTGAGTGTCACTAACGTTGGTGATTCTTTGCTCTCTCCATGTTAGAGTCCACGTTAACTGAGTTAACGTGGCAACTAACGTGGCTCAAAGTGGCTTAGCTCAACGTTAGTGACAAAGGTGAGTGTCACTAACGTTGGCGATTCTTTACTCCCTCCACGTTAGAGTCCACGTTAACTGAGTTAACGTGGCAACTAATGTGGCTCAAAGTGACTTAGCTCAATGTTAGTGACAAAGGTGAGTGTCACTAACGTTGGTCATTCTTTTGTTTCCCCACATTAGAGTCCACGTTAACTGAGTTAACGTGGCTCTTAACGTGGCCAATATGAGCTTGGCCCAATGTTAGTGACAAAGGTGAGTGTCACTAACGTTGGCTTCATTTCCTTCTTCCACGTTAGAGTTCACGTTAACTTAGTTAACGTGACTCTTAACGTGGGCTATGATGGCTTCGAGGACGTTATTGGCGATTACTTTTCTCATTAACGTTGCAAGCTAGCTCCCCTTCCACAGTAGAGGTCACGTTAGTTAGACTAACGTGGCTGCTAACGTGGTTCTTCCTTGCTTCCTTTGTCCTGAAATCAAGCAATAAAGTGTATCAAAGTTCTAGTCCATGTTATGAGACATGCATCATCCAATTTGTCATTCAATTCATGCATAATTCTCATGAATTCATATAAAAATCACAATGTTATCTTAAATCAAGATGTAAGTGAAATTCTACCCAAAACTTGCTTATTTCCTAAGAAAGTGCATGAAACTACCCTAAAACCATAAAGAAAAGGTCAGTGAAACTGGCCAAAATGCCCTGGCATCAGCAGGAGCAGAGCAGGCTGCGCCACAGCAGGAGGAGCCACACCAGATTCAGGCCGCAGACCCAGAGATTCCTATACAGTCAGAGCCTCCGCTGCAGCAGACAGATCCTCCTACCCTCATCCAATCTGCAGATCTTCAGGCCACCACCGAGACTCCAGTAGCCCATCCTTCTGGTGATGACACTCCTTCACACCCAGCTTGAGTGAGCATCGAGGACGATGCTTTACTTTAAGTGTGGGGAGGTCGCCATCCCTGGCATATCTTTTTGGTGAACCACTACAGACTCTTTTATCTTATTTTGTTTATTTTTCTGCAGTTTTATCTTTATTTTTATTTTTCAGTACTTATACATTGTTCTTTTCATGTATTTTTACTTTATTTCCATATTTTGTACTTTAGTTCATATTTTAGCCATTTAGTTTAGTTTGCAATTCTAAACTTATTAGTTATAGAATATGTGGATCAATTAGTATAGTTTACCCTTTTAGCATATAATAGTTTGATTTAATTGAAAATAAAAGGAGTAAACTAGAAAATTTAGTAAATCAAAACAATCCACACACCTTGTATATATAGCATTACATGTTAGTTAGTTAACAACATTTCATCAAGGAACAACACTAAGATTTTAAGGGCCACCCTAAGATTTACTTTGAGAATAATGGAAACTCTTAATTTTTACTTGCATGACATATATAACTGATATATGATTTTTGAGCTGGAGAACACACAGCCTGTGAGTTTTGAGCTTAATTGTATGGTTGCATTCAAACCATAAATTTTATTCCTGTGTGTTTTGCCCTTCTTTTTCATTCTGATGTTCTTTACTTTGTTTTAATATATATGTCCAATTATAGAATATAGATACATACCAAGAGATGATTGAGGCCATCATTTGAATTTTTCCTCACTTATCCCAAATTAGCCTACCTTTTACATCACCCTTGTTAGCCCCCTTGAGCTTTTTAATCCCCTCTTGATCTATAAACCACATTACTAGACTTAAGTAGAAAAATAAAATAAAAATCCCAAGTTGAATCCTTGGTTAGCTTAAGATAGAAATTGTGTATTGTTTAAGTGTGGGGAACTTTATGGGAACATGGGATGATAGAAACAAAGTAGGAATTTAAAAAGAATAAGATGTTTCAAAATAAAAATTTGGGAAGCATGCTCATGTGAAATCAAAACAATTGAATTACCAGGTGCATTAAAAAAAATTTTCAGTATTTAAATAAAGGGGATACAAAAATTCCCCAATTGCAAAATAAAAAGAATCAATGCACATGGGACAAAATTAAAGTTAATGCATGAGCTTGCAATACAAAGTGGAAAAATTTGGGCAAATAGGTTAAAGAAACTTTGATTTATAAAGTATGTATGTTAGGTGAGATCTTAGACTAATCAAGGATTCACTTATTTGCTCACTTAGCCTTATACATATACCCTTACCTTTACCTTGGCCCCATTACAACCTTGAATAAGACCTCATGATTTTTGTATGTCTGTATTCTATAATTATTGATTGGTTAGATAAAGAACAAAGTTATAGAAAGTAAGGATAGAAGAAGAATAGAGTGATTAACCCAATAAACACTGAGTGACTAGAGAGTAAACACAAAATCCAGTGAGGGTTCAATAGCTCATCACCATATATCTCTGCTTAAATTGTTAATTGTCTTGCAAGTTTGTGAAATATTTTTACCCATCTCAATTGTAAACGTGCTTTAACATTATCTAAAGGTTTGGCTATGCATATATGATTCCTTGAGGATATGAATTAATTTAACTACATGTAAGCTTTATATACAAGTGAATAACAATTAGAATTGCATGATTCATTTAGGTAGTTGCATTTAGCAAGAACTGAAAAGGATCTTCAGATGGAAGTCCATGAAACTTGCAGTTCTGCTGCATCAAAGAAACTAATTGAGGTTTCAGCTCAAAGTTGTTTGCTCCTATGGCAGGAATGGAGATGCTTCTTCCATGTAAATTGGAATTAGGTGCAGTAAAGTCACTAAGCATCTTCGTTACATTATTATTATTTTCGGCTGCCATCTCCTTTTCCTGTTCGAAAATTTCTGAAAGGTTTTCTCTGGATTGTTGTAATTTAGCTTCTCTTAGTTTTCTCTTCAGAGTCCTTTCAGGTTCTGGATCTGCTTCCACAAGAATGTTCTTATCCTTGCTCCTGCTCATATGACAAAGAAGAGGGCACAGAAAAATAATAATAATAGAGATTCTCTTTACCATAGTATAGGGGTTCCCTTATGTGAGTAGAAGAAGAGGGGGAGACAAAGAATGTAATATAATGGAAGAAACACAACTGTGAGGAGGCTAGAGATGTGAGATGAGATGTTAGGATATGAATGAATAAATAGAATGAGATGGTAGAGGGAAAATTTTCGAAAATTATTTTGAAAAAGAGTTAGTGATTTTTGAAAATAGTTTTTGAAAAATGTTTAGTATTTTTTTCAAAAATTTTTGAAATCAAAAATAAAAATAAAAATAATTAGTTAATTAAAAAGAAATTTTTGAAAAAGGGGGAGATATTTTCGAAAATTAGAGAGAGAGAGTTAGTTAGGTAGTTTTGAAAAAGTTAAGAAACAAACAAAAAGTTAGTTAGTTAGTTGAAACAAATTTTTGAAAAGATAAGAAGTTAGGAAGTTAGAAAAGATATTTTGAAATCAAATTTTTGAAAAAGATAAGGTAAGAAGATATTTTGAAAAGATATGATAGAAATTAATTTTTGAAAAAGATTTGATTTTTAAAATCACAATTAATGACTTGATTCACAAGAAATCACAAGATATGATTCTAGAACTTAAAGTTTGAATCTTTCTTAACAAGCAAGTAACAAACTTCAAATTTTTGAATCAAAACATTAATTGATTATGTTATTTTCGAAAATTATGATATAAAATAAGAAAAAGGTTTTTGAAAATTATTTTTTTGGAATTTTCGAAAATAACCATGAATTTTGAAAAAGATTTTGAATTTTGAAAAAGATTTTGAAAAAGATAAGATTTTCAAATTGAAAATTTGATTTGACTCATAAGAAACAATTTGATTTTAAAAATTTGAAAAGATTTGATTTTTGAAAAATATTTTGAAAAAGATAAGATTTTCAAATTGAAAATTTGATTTGACTTATAAGAAACAACTTGATTTTAAAAAATTTTGAAAAAGTCAACTCAAATTTTCGAATTTGATGAGAGGAAAAAGGAAAAGATATTTTTTTTTTATTTTTGAATTTTTATGATGAGAGACAAAAACACTAAAAAGATGCAATGCATGAAATTTTTAGATCAAAACATGTGATGCATGCAAGAATGCTATGAATGTCAAGATGAACACTAAGAACACTATGAATGTCAAGATGAACATCATGGACACAATTTTGAAAAATTTTTAATGCAAAGAAAACATGCAAGACACCAAACTTAGAATTCTTTAATGCTTAGGCACTAAGAATTCAAAAATGCATATGATAAACATGAAAAGACAAAAAACAAAAAATCATCAAGATCAAACAAGAAGACTTACCAAGAACAACTTGAAGATCATGAAGAACACTATGAATGCATGATATTTTCGAAAAAAATGCAAGATGCATATGCAAGTGACACCAAACTTATAATGTGACTCAAGACTCAAACAAGAAACAAAAAAATATTTTTTTTTTGATTTTTATGATTTTCTAATTTAAAATTTTTTTTTTCAAAAATTATATGAAAAGGAAAAATAGGGATTCCAAAATTTTTAACATGAATTCCAGGAATCTTGCATTCTTAGTCTAAAGCTTCAGTCCAGGAATTAGACATGGCTCACTAGCCAGCCAAGCTTTCAAAGAAAGCTCCAGTCCAAAACACTAGACATGGCCAATGGCCAGCCAAGCTTCAGCATTTAACACTAGAGTATATTGCTCTTGATAACAAATTGCTGCTCATCATTTATCAAGTATGTAACTTACCTCTGATGGTTTGGAAGCCTCAGTCCAAAAGAATTTAGACATGGCTTTACAGCCAGCCAGGCTTCACATGCTTCATGAAACACTAGAATTCATTCTTAAAAATCTTGAATAAAATTTTTGAAAACATTTTTATTTTTATTATTTTTTTTTTCGAAAACAGATGGGAGATTTTTGAAAATATTTTTGAAAAATTTTTGAAAATAAAATAAAAAGAAAATTACCTAATCTGAGCAACAGGATGAGCCGTCAGTTGTCCAAACACAAACAATCCCCGGCAACGGCGCCAAAAACTTGGTGCTGTTGCCGGATCAAAATTTGGTACTGATGTTACCGGACCAAAAGCTTGCCAAAAACTCGAACAATCCCCGGTAACGGCGCCAAAAACTTGGTGCACGAAATTGTGATGTCCAGGCTCGAACAATCCCTGGCAACGTGAGCAACTTGGTACGCGTAATCGTAATTACACTTTAATTATGTAAAATTCATGGCTCCTTCTTTCCCTGGCAATGGCGCCAATAACATGGTGCCAATACCATGGTTCACAACTTCGATACAACTAACCAGCAAGTGCACTGGGTCGTCCAAGTAATACCTTACGTGAGTAAGGGTCGAATCCCACGGAGATTGTTGGTATGAAGCAAGCTATGGTCACCTTGCAAATCTCAGTTAGGCAGATATAAATTGATAATGGTGTTTTCGAATAATAAATAATAGAATAGGAATAGAGGTACTTATGTAAATCATTGGTAGAAATTTCAGATAAGCGAATGGAGATGCTTTTCGTTCCTCAGAACCTCTGCTTTCCTGCTATCTTCATCCAATCAGTCTTACTCCTTTCCATGGCTGGCTTTATGTGATACATCACCACTGTCAATGGCTACTTTCGGTTATCTCTCGGGAAAATGATCCAATGCCCTGTCACGGCACGGCTAATCGTCTGGAGGCATCACCCTTGCCAATGGCTTCATCTTATCCTCTCAGTGAATAATATGGTCACGCACCCTGTCATAGCACGGCTATTCATCTGTCGGTTCTCGATCATGCTGGAATAGGATTTACTATCCTTTTGCATCTGTCACTAACGCCCTGCAATCGCGAGTTAGGAGCTCGTCACAGTCATCCAATCATTGAATCCTACTCGGAATACCACAGACAGATATCTTAGAAGAGAAATAAGAAGAATTGAATAGAAAACAGTAGTACTTTGCATTAATCTTTGAGGAACAGCAGAGCTCCACACCTTAATCTATGGAGTGTAGAAACTCTACCGTTGAAAATACATAAGTGAAGGTCCAGGCATGGCCGAGATGGCCAGCCCCCTAAACGTGATCAATAGTCTCCTAAGATGAACAATGGAATAAAACTGAGACCAAAGATACCTAATACCATAGTAAGAGGTCCTATTTATAATAAACTAGCTACTAGGGTTTACATGAGTAAGTAATTGATGCATAAATCCACTTCCTGGGCCCACTTGGTGTGTGTTTGGGCTGTGCCTGAGTGTTGCACGTGCAGAGGCCATTTGTGGAGTTGAACGCCAGTTTCTGTGCCAGTTTGGGCGTTCAACTCTGGTTTTGGATCCTTTTCTGGCGCTGGACGCCAGATTTGGGCAGAAGGCTTGCGTTGAACGCCAGTTTACGTCGTCTATTATTGGCCAAAGTATGAACTATTATATATTTCTGGAAAGCCCTGGATGTCTACTTTCCAACGCAATTGGAAGCGCGCCATTTCGAGTTTTGTAGCTCCAGAAAATCCACTTTGAGTGCAGGGAGGTCAGAATCCAACAGCATCAGCAGTCCTTCTTCAACCTCTGAATCTGATTTTTGCTCAAGTCCCTCAATTTCAGCCAGAAAATACCTGAAATCACAGAAAAACACACAAACTCATAGTAAAGTCCAGAAATGTGAATTTAACATAAAAACTAATGAAAACATCCCTAAAAGTAACTAGATCCTACTAAAAACATACTAAAAACAATGTCAAAAAGCGTATAAATTATCCGCTCATCAAGTTTCCCTCTGAGGAACCAAAGGAATCTAAGACTCATCTAGAGACCATAGAGATTCCATTGAACCTTCTTATGCAATTCATGAGCTCTGAAGAGTACTCCTCTTCTGAAGAGAATGAAGATGTTACTGAAGAGCAAATTGCCAAGTTCTTTGGTGCAATCATGAAGCTGAATGCCAATTTATTTGGTAATGAGACTTGGGGAGATGAACCTCCCCTGTTCACTAATGAACTGAATGCATTGGATCAACTAAGATTGCCTTAGAAGAAATAGGATCCTGGAAAGTTCCTGATACCTTGTACCATAGGTACCATGACCTTTGAGAAGGCTCTATGTGACCTGGGGTCAGGAATAAACCTCATGCCACTCTCTGTAATGGAGAAACTGGGAATCTTTGAGGTACAAGCTGCTAAAATCTCATTAGAGATGGTAGACAATTCCAGAAAACAGGCTTATAGACAAGTAGAGGACATATCAGTAAAGGTTAAAGGCCTTTACATCCCTGCTGATTTCATAATCCTAGATACTGGGAAGGATGAGGATGAATCCATCATCCTTGGAAGACCCTTCCTAGCCACAGCAAGAGCTGTGATTGATGTTGACAGAGGTGAACTAGTCCTTCAAGTGAATGAGGACTCCCTTGTGTTTCAAACTCAAAGTTATCCTTCTGTGAACATGAAAAAAAGGCAGAGTAAGCTTCTCTCAAAACAGAGTCAACCAGAGCCCCTACAGTCAAACTTTAAGTTTGGTGTTGGGAGGCTACAACCAAACTCTAAGTTTGGTGTTGAACTCCCATATCCAAACTCTAAGTTAGGTGTTGGGGAGTCTCAACAATGCTCTGAACATCTGTGAGGCTCCATGAGAGCCCACTGTCAAGCTATTGACATTAAAGAAGCGCTTGTTAGGAGGCAACCCAATTTTTATTTATCTAATTTTATTTTTATTGTTATTTCATGTTTTATTAGGTTCACGATCATGTGGAGTCACAAAATAAATATAAAAATTTAAAATGGAATCAAAAACAGCAGAAGAAAAATCACACCCTGGAGGAGGATCTCACCGGCATTTAAACGCCAGTAAGGAGCATCTGTCTGGCGTTCAACGCCAGAACAGAGCATGTTTCTGGCGTTGAACGCCAGAAACAAGCAGCATCCTGGCGTTCAGACGCCAGAAATGCACAGTGAAGAAGAGCTGGTGCTGAACGCCATAAACAAGCATCTCGCTGGCGTTCAACGCCAGAAATATGCTGCATCTGGGCGTTGAACGCCCAGAACAAGCATCAGTTCGGCGTTTTGATGCCAAGGCATCTTAGGCTAGTTTCACTAGCATTTTTCTGTTATTTTTAGTTGTTTTATGCATTTTCTTGAGCCTTAAGTAATCATTTGGGCCAAATAGTCATGCTTGTCTTAAATCATTCAAACATGAAGATTTTGATGCAAATTCCATGAGTTTTTAGTTATATTCCTTGAATGCTATGAATGAAAGATTTCTCATGAAATTTTGCAAGACTTTGATGAAGTTGTTTGGATGATTTCAGGGAAGAAGAGGCTAGGCAAGGAAGCAACAAAATCAATAAAGGAAGCTTGAATATCACATGTGGAGTTTAAGTTCCAGTTTAAGCTTAAACTGGAGCTTAAACACCAAAACCATGAGAGCTAAGGAAATGCTGAAAGTGGCGTTTAACCTCCAGTTTAACCTTAAACTGGAAGTTAAACGCCAGAATTAGAAATGCACCAGGGAGCATTTCCACGTTTAAGCTCCAGTTTAACCTTAAACTGGAAAAATCTTGATTCCACTCAACTAGAACATACTTCTAATCCGAATTGCTCACTCAACCAATCCTTGTGGGATTCGACCTCACTCTATTGTGAGTTTTTACTTGACGATAACCGGTGCACTTGCCGGAAGGAATTTTGCCGATCGTGCAATTTCCTAAATCGTAGCATAACAAGTTTATGCGCATCACGTTTAAACGCCAGAATTGCATGCAAAGGCATTTTACATGCCTAATTGGTTCAGGGATGCAATTCCTTGACACCTTAGGATCTGTGGACCCCACAGGATCAACTCAGCATCTATGGACCCCACAAGATCCCCACCTACCACCACTCACTCTCTTCCCTCTTCTCAATGTTCATCCTCTCTTCCCAATAAACACTCTTCCCCAAAAACCCTTCACCAATCACCTCAATCTCTCTTCCCTATTACCACTTCACCACTCACATCATCCACTCTTCCCCATAAACCTACCTCATAAACTCCACCTAACTTCAAAATTCAAAATCAATTTCCCACCCAAATCCCACCCTTATAGCCGAACCTTACCCCCCCTCCCTTCCCTATATATAGCCCTCCATTCTTCCTCATTTTCACACAACAAAACCCTCTCTTCCCCTTCTTGGCCGAAACACATCTCTCTCTCCCTCTCCTCCATTTCTTCTTCTTCTTCATCTATTCTTTCTTCTCTTGCTCGAGGGCGAGCAATATTCTAAGTTTGGTGTGGTAAAAGCATAATCTTTTTGTTTTTCCATTACCATTGATGGCACCTAAGACTGGAGAATCCTCTAGAAAAGGGAAAGGGAAGACAAAAGCTTCCACCTCCGAGTCATGGGAGATGGAAAGATTCATCTCCAAAACTCATCAAGACCACTTCTATGATGTTGTGGCCAAGAAGAACGTGATCCCCGAGGTCCCTTTCAAACTCAAGAGAAATGAGTATCCGGAGATCCGACATGAGATCCATAGAAGAGGTTGGGAAGTTCTAACAAACCCCATCTAACAAGTCGGAACTCTAATGGTTCAAGTGTTCTATGCTAATGCATGGATCATAAGGAACCACGATCAAAGTAAGAACCCAAACCCAAAGAATTATCTCACCATGGTTCGGGGGAATTACTTAGATTTTAGTCCGGAAAATATAAGGTTGGCGTTCAACTTGCCAATGATGGAAGAGAACGCACGCCCCTACACAAGGAGAGTCAACTTTGATCAAAGGTTGGACCAAGTCCTCATGGACACATGTGTGGAAGGAGCTTAATGGAAGATTGACTCAAAAGGCAAACCGGTTCAACTGAGAAGACTGGACCTTAAGCCTGTAGCTAGAGGATGGTTAGAGTTCATTCAACGCTCAATCATTCCCACTAGCAACTGCTCTGAAGTTACTATAGACCGGGCCATCATGATCCATAGCATCATGATTGGAGAAGAGGTGGAGGTTCATGAGATTATACCTCAAGAACTCTACAAGGTGGCTGACAAGTCCTCCACTATGGCATGGTTAGCTTTTCCTCACCTCTTTTGCCATCTATGCAATTCGGCGGGGATTGACATAGAAGGAGACATTCCCATTGAGGAATAGAAGCCCATCACTAAGAAAAGGATGGAGCAAACAAGAGAGCCCATTCATGGAGCTCAAGGGACGCATGAAGCTCATCACCATGAGATCCCGGAGATGCCTCAAATGCATTTTCCTCCACAAAACTATTGGGAGCAAATCAACACCTCCCTAGGAGAATTAAGTTCCAACATGGGACAATTAAGGGTGGAACATCAAGAGCACTCCATCATTCTTCATGAAATTAGAGAAGATCAAAAAGCAATGAGGGAGGAGCAACAAAGACAAGGCAAAGACATAGAAGAGCTCAAGGACATCATTGGTTCCTCAAGAAGGAAACGCCACCATCACTAAGGTGGATTCATTCCTTGTTCTTAAATTCTCTGTTTTTCATTTTCTTTATGTTAAGTGCTTATCCATGTTTGTGTCTTGGTGCACGAAATTGTGATCTCAGGCAACGGCGCCAGAAAATCTGTACGCACGTCTTAATAAATCGTTTTTCATTCACAACTTCGATACAACTAACCAGCAAGTGCACTGGGTCATCCAAGTAATAAACCTTACGTGAGTAAGGGTCGATCCCACGGAGATTGTTGATATGAAGCAAGCTATGGTCACCTTGTAAATCTCAATCAGGCAGATATAAAACAGTTATGGAGTTTTCGAACATAAATAATAAATAGATAGAAAATAAGGATAGAAACACTCATGTAATTCATTGGTGAGAATTTCAGATAAGTGTATAGAGATGCTTTCGTTCCTCTGAATCTCTGCTTTCCCGCTGTCTTCATCCAATCAGTCTTACTCCTTTCCATGGCTGGCTTTATGTAAGGACATCACCGTTGTCAATGGCTACTTTTAATCCTCTCTGGAAAATGGTCCGATGCGCTGTCACTGCATGGCTAATCGTCTGGAGGCATCACCCTTGTCAATGGCTGCATCCTATCCTCTTGTGAAAATGGTCCAAATGCTCTGTCACAGCACGGCTAATCATCTGAGGTTCTCGATCGTACTGGAATAGGATTCACCCTCCTTTTGCGTCTGTCACTATGCCCAGCACTCGCGAGTTTGAAGTCCGTCACAGTCATTCAATCCCAGAGTCCTACTCGGGATACCACAGACAAGGTTTAAACTTTTCGGACTCTCATGAATGCCGCCATCAATCTAGCTTATACCACGAAGATTCTGATTAAGAGATCCAAGAGATACTCATTCAATCTAAAGTAGAACGGAAGTGGTTGTCAGGCACGCGTTCATAGGGAATGATGATGATTGTCACGTTCATCACATTCAGGTTGAAGTGTGAATGAATATCTTAGAAGCGGAATAAGTTGAATTGAATAGAAAAACAGTAGTACTTTGCATTAATCTTTGAGGAACAGCAGAGCTCCACACCTTAATCTATGGAGTATAGAAACTCTACCATTGAAATTACATAAGTGAAAGGTCCAGGCATGGCCGAATGGCCAGCCCCCATACGTGATCAATATGATCCTAAGATGAACTAAAAATCATAAGATGTCTAATACAATAGTAAAAAGTCTTATTTATACTAAACTAGTTACTAGGGTTTACAGAAGTAAGTAATTGATGCATAAATCCACTTCCGGGGCCCACTTGGTGTGTGCTTGGGCTGAGCTTGAATGTTACACATGTAGAGGTCATTCTTGGAGTTGAACGCCAGTTTGTAATGTATTTCTGGCGTTCAACTCTGGCTTGTGACGTGTTTCTGGCGTTTAACTCCAGACAACAACATAGAATTGGCCTTCAATGCCCTTTTACGTCGTCTAAACTCGGCCAAATTATGGACTATTATATTGCTGGGAAGTCCTGGATGTCTACTTTCCAACGCAATTGGAAGCGCGCCATTTTGAGTTCTGTAGCTCCAGAAAATCCACTTTGAGTGCAGGGAGGTCAGAATCCAACAGCATCAGCAGTCCTTCTTCTACCTCTGAATCTGATTTTTGCTCAAGTCCCTCAATTTCAGCCAGAAAATAGCTGAAATCACAGAAAAACACACAAAATCATAGTAAAGTCCAGAAATGTGAATTTAACATAAAAAATAATGAAAACATCCCGAAAAGTAACTAAATTCTACTAAAAACCTGCTAAAAAAAATGCCAAAAAGCGTATAAATTATCCACTCGTCACAACACCAAACTTAAGTTGTTGCTTGTCCCCAAGCAATTGAAAATCAAATAGGATAAAAAGAAGAGAATATACTATAAATTCCAAACTATCAATGAAACATACCTTCAATCATATGAGCGGGACTTATAGCTTTTTGCCTCTTGAATAGTTTTGGCATCTCACTTTATCCATTGAAAAAGTCCCCAATTAGAGGTGTCCAGAGTTAGCTACTTTTTCTTACTTCAAGAATTATTTTTATGATTTTTCAGATTATCAAATAACATGTCTCCTTATCATCATTCTTTCAAGTGCCAACATATTTAACATTCTTAAACAACAACTTCAAAAGACATATGCACTGTTCAAGCATTCATTCAGAAAACAAGAAGCATTGTCACCACATCAATATAATTAAACTAAGTTCAAGGATAAATTCGAAACTCATGTACTTCTTGTTCTTTTGAGTTAAAACAGTTTTCATTTAAGAGAGGTGATGGATTCATAGGACATTCATAACTTTAAGACAAAGTTACTAAATACTAATGATCATGTAATGAAGACACAAACATGGATAAGCACTTAACATAGAGAAAACGAAAAACAGAGAATGTAAGAACAAGGAATGAGTCCACCTTAGTGATGGTGGCGTTTCCTTCTTGAGTAACCAATGATGTCCTTGAGCTCTTCTATGTCTCTTCCTTGTCTTTGTTGCTCCTCCCTCATTGCTTTTTTATCTTCTCTAATTTCATGAAGGATGATGGAGTGCTCTTGATGTTCCACCCTTAGTTGTCCCATGTTGAAACTTAATTCTCCTAGGGAGGTGTTGATTTACCCCCAATAGTTCTGTAGAGGAAAATGCATTTGAGGCATTTCCGGGATCTCATGGTGATGAGCTTCATGCGTCTCTTGAGATCCATGAATGGGCTCTCTTGCTTGCTCCATCCTTTTCTTAGTGATGGGCTTTTCTTCCTCAATGGGACTGTCTCCTTCTATGGAAGCTCCAGCTGAGTAACATAGATGGCAAATAAGATGAGGAAAAGCTAGCCTTGCCCTAGGAGAGGGCTTTTCGGCTATTTTGTAGAGTTCAAGGGAGATGACTTCATGAACTTCTACTTCCTCTCCAATCATGATGCTATGGATCATGATGGCCCGATCCACAGTAACTTCAGATCGGTTGCTAGTGGGGATGATGGAGCGTTGGATGAACTCCAACCATCCTCTAGCCACAGGCTTGAGGTCCAGTCTTCTTAATTGAACCGGCATGCCTTTGGAGTCAATCTTCCATTGAGCTCCTTCCACACATATGTCCATGAGGACTTGGTCCAACCTTTGATTAAAGTTGACCCTTCTAGTGTAGGGGCGTGCATCTCCTTACATCATAGGCAAGTTGAACGCCAACCTCACATTTTCCAGACTAAAATCTAAGTATTTTCCTCGAACCATAGTGAGATAATTCTTTGGGTTCGGGTTCTTACTTTGATCATGGTTCCTTGTGATCCATGCATTGGCATGGAACTCTTGAACCATTAGGATGCCGACTTGTTGGATGGGGTTTGTTAGAACTTCCCAACCTCTTCTTTAGATTTCATGTCGGATCTCCGGATACTCATTTCTCTTGAGTTTGGAAGGGACCTCGGGGATCACCTTTTTCTTGGCCACAACATCATAGAAGTGGTCTTGATGAGCTTTGGAGATGAATCTTTCCATCTCCCATGACTCGAAGGTGGAAGCTTTTGTCTTCCCTTTCCCTTTTCTAGAGAATTCTCCGGTCTTGGGTGCCATCAATGGTAATGGAAAAACAAAAAGCTTATGCTTTTACCACACCAAACTTAGAATATTGCTCGCCCTCGAGCAAGAAAAAAAAGAATAGATGAAGAAGAAGAAGAAATGGAGGAGAGGGAGAGAGATGTGTTTCGGCCAAGAAGGGGAAGAGAGGGTTGTGTTGTGTGAAAATGAGGAAGAATAGAGGGATATATATAGGGAAGGGAGGGGGGTAAGGTTCGGCCATAAGGGTGGGTTTTGAGTGGGAAAGTGATTTTGAATTTTGAAGGTAGGTGGAGTTTATGAGGTAGGTTTATGGGAAAGAGAGGATGGATGTGAGTTGTGAAGTGGTGATAGGGAAGAGAGATTGAGGTGATTGGTGAAGAGTTTTGGGGAAGAGTGTTTATGGGATTGTGTGAAAGATGGGTGAGAAGAAGTGAGTGGAGGTATGTGGGGATCCTGTGGGGTCCACAGATCCTGAGGTGTTCAAGGATTTACAACCTTGCACCAAATTAGGCATGCAAAATGCCCTTGCACACAACTCTGGGCGTTCAGCGCCAGATTGGTGCTTGTTCTGGGCGTTGAACGCCCATTTGTTGCCCATTTCTGGCGTTTTACGCCAGAACCATGCTTGTTTTGGGCGTTCAGTGCCAGCTCTTCTCCAGGGTGCAATTCTGGCGTTCAAACGCCCAGATGCTGCCCATTTTGGGAGTTCAGCACCAGAACCATGCTCTATTCTGGCGTTGAACGCCAGCCAGATGCTTCTTACTGGCGTTTAAACGCCAGTGAGATCTTCCTCCAGGGTGTGATTTTTCTTCTGCTGTTTTTGATTCCGTTCTCAATTTTTCGATTTATTTTGTGACTCCACATGATCATGTACCTATAAAGACATATAATTAATAAAAATATAATTAAATAAAATTTGGGTTGCCTCCCAACAAGTGCTTCTTTAATGTCAATAGCTTGACAGTGGGCTCTCATGGAGCCTCACAGATGTTCAGAGCATTGTTGAGACTTCCCAACACCAAACTTAGAGTTTGGATATGGGAGTTCAACACCAAACTTAGAGTTTGGTTGTGGCCTCCCAACACCAAACTTAAAGTTTGACTGTGGGGGCTCTGGTTGACTCTGCAGTGAGAGAAGCTTTTTATGCTTCCTCTCCATGTTTACAGAAGGATGACCTCGAGTTTTAAACACAAGGTAGTCGTCATTCAATTGAAGGACTTGTTCACCTTTGTCAACATCAATCACAGCTCTTGCTGTGGCTAGGAAGGGTCTTCCAAGGATGATGGATTCATCATCATTCTTCCCAATATCCAGGACTATGAAATCAGCAGGGATGGAAAGGCCTTCAAACTTTACTAACATCAGAAGAGGAATACTCATCAGAGCTCATGAATGGCATAAGGAGGTTCAATGGAATCTCTATGGTCTCTAGATGAGTCTCAGATTCCTTTTGTTCCTCAGTGGGAAGCTCCTTATTGATCACTGAACGTCCCAGGAGTTCTTCCTCCTTGGGATTCAGGTCCTCTCCCTCCCTTACAGGTTCGGCCTTGGTAATTAATTCAATGGCCTTGCACTCTCCTTTTGGATTCTCTTCTGTATTGCTTGGGAGAGTACTAGGAGGGATTTCAGTGATCCTTTTACTTAGCTGGCCCACTTGTGCCTCCAAATTTCTAATAGATGACCTTGTTTCATTCATGAAACTCACAGTGACCTTAGATAGATCAGAGACTAAGTTTGCTAAATTAGAGGTATTTTGTTCAGAGTTCTCTGTCTGTTGCTGAGTGGATAATGGAAAAGATGGTATAGAAGTGCCATTTTATGGTGACTGAAGGGGGTGGTTCTTGGTCACAAGATTTCAAAAGATGGTATAGAAGTGGACAAGGCAAAAGTGGAAGTAATTAAAAAATTACCTCCACCTTGCAATGTCAAAGCAATCAGAAGCTTTTTAGGACATGCTGGGTTCTATAGGAGATTTATCAAAGATTTTTCAAAAATTGCAAAACCCCTTAGTAACCTACTTGTCTCAAATACTCCCTTTGTTTTTGATAGAGAGTGCATGATAGCCTTTGATGAACTTAAGAAGAAACTCTCCTCTGCACCTATTATAGCACCACCAAGCTGGGATCTTCCCTTTGAACTAATGTGTGATGCATCTAATTTTGCTGTTGGTGCTGTTCTAGGACAGAGGAAAGACAAGCTAGTACATGTTGTTTACTATGCTAGCAAGGTTCTCAATGAGAATCAAAGGAACTATACCACCACAGAGAAAGAATTTTTAGCCATAGTTTTTGCTTTTGACAAGTTTAGATCATATTTTATTGGCTCAAAAGTAATTGTGTTCATTGATCATGCAGCACTCAAATACTTGCTTACCAAACAAGAATCTAAGCCCAGACTAATAAGGTGGATCTTGTTTCTCCAAGAATTTGATATTGAGATTAAAGATAGGAGCAGAGCAGAGAACAAGGTAGCTGACCACCTCTCAAGGATTCCACTAGAAGAGAAGATGCAGCAAGTAACAGTCAATGAAAGCTTTCCAGATGAACAATTGATGATGATTCGAGTAGCTCCTTGGTTTGCAGACATAGCCAACTTCAAGGCTATTGGAGAGCTACCAACTAACATCAATAGGCACATGAGGAGGAAGCTAATCAAGGATGCCAAACACTACATCTGGGATGATCCTTATTTGTTCAAAAAGTGTGCTAATGGAATCCTAAGAAGTGTATACCCCATGAGGAAGGGCAGGAAGTATTATGGCAGTGCCATGGATCTGCATATGGAGGTCACTTTAGTGGAAAAAGGACAGCAGCAAAAGTGCTTCATTCCGGATTTTACTGGCCAACAATGTTTAAGGATGCCAAGGAAATGGTGTCAAGATGTGATGAATGCCAAAGAGCTGGTAATCAAACCAAGAGAAATGAGATGCCACATCAATTCATACTAAAGTTGGAGCTGTTTGATGTATGGGGGATTGATTTCATGGGACCCTTCCCAAGCTCCTACTCAAATAGTTACATATTGGTGGCTGTTAATTATGTCTCAAGATGGGTAGAAGCCATAGCCACTGCAACAAATGACAAGGTTGTGATAAGCTGATGCCAGGGAATTTTGGCCAGTTTCACTGACCTTTTCTTTACTGTTTTAGGGTAGTTTCATGCATTTTCTTAGGAAATAAGCAAGTTTTGGGTAAAATTTCACTTACATCTTGATTCAAGCAAACATGGTGCACTTTACATGATTTCATGATAATTTTGCATGAATTATATGACAAATTGGATGATACATGTCTCATGACTAGGATTAGAACTTTGATGCACTTTGTTGTTTGATTTCAGGACAAAGGAAGCAAGGAAGAACCACATTAGCAGCCACGTTAGACTAACTAACGTGACCACTAACGTGGAATGGGAGCTAGCTTGCAACGTTAATGAGAAAAATAATCGCCAATAACGTCCTCGAAAGCCATCATAGCCCACGTTAAGAGTCACGTTAACTAAGTTAACATGAACTCTAATCATAAGTGTCCACGTTAAGAGCCACGTTAACTCAGTTAACGTGGACTCTAACGTTGGAAAGCAAAAGAGAAGCCAACGTTAGTGACACTCACCTTTGTCACTAACGTTGGCCAAGCCACAATGAGCCACGTTAGTTGCCACGTTAACTTAGTTAACGTGGAAGCTAACGTGGAGAAAGCAAGTGATCGCCAACGTTAGTGACACCTACCTTTGTCACTAACGTTGGGATGTACCACCACAAGCCACTATGAGCAACGTTAGCTCCCACATTAACTTAGTTAACGTAGATAAAGGAAATGATGAGCCAACATTAGTGACACTCACCTTTGTTACTAACGTTGGAGATGGCTATCAACACCACATTAGAAGCCACGTTAACCTAGTTAACGTGGACTGCAACGTGGGAAGTACGGGCATCTTGGAACGTTAGTGACAAAGGTAAGTGTCACTAACATTCTCGAAGGATTGGCAAGCCTACGTTAAGAGCCACATTAACTAAGTTAACGTGGACTATAACGTAGAGGGAAGGGAGGACTCTCAACGTTACTGGAAAAAGTGAGTCCCAATAACGTGTGCGAAGGACCAAGAGGTAACGTTAGTAGTCACGTTGGTGCCACTAACGTTGAAGTTAACGTGGATCATCCCTGGGTTAGGAACGTTAGTGAAAAAGGTGATTGTCACTAACGTTCTCGAACCCATACTCTCACTTAACATTAACGCCACTAACATCCTGAGCTAAACACCCTGCCTACTTCACACTTTCTCTCTGCAAGTAAAGCTAAGCCCACTGAAGAGGATAACTGCTTCAAACTCAAGATCCAAAGGCCCATATCCAAGACTTGAAGAACCAACTAGAAGATCAGAAGAGTAGTATATAAAGGGGTAGTTTTGAATTAAAGAGGAGCTTTTTGGGGGAGTTGGAATTTGGAGAACTACTCTCTATATAATTTTACTTTCTCTGCACTTCTAGTTTTACTTTTCATAATGTATTTTCCATCTTTGTTTTCGATTTCCAGCGCTATGAACAACTAAACCCCTTTCATTGGGTTAGGGAGCTCTGTTGTAATTTGATGGATCAATATTAGTTTTCATTATTCTTCTTTTATCTTTTCTCTTGATTTTACTAGAAAGCTCTCAATCTTCATCCGTGGAGCTAAACAATGTGGATGCACTGTTGGCCCAAAACAAGCTTATCACCAAGCAACTGGCTGACCTCACCAAGAAGATGGAGAGGAACCAAGTAGCAGCAATCACCACCTAATTAGCAACCCAAGAGGGAGTGAATGTAGAGGCAGAGGATGAGCAAGAACAAGCCAACTACATTGGAAACTCACCCAGGCAGACCCATGATCCATACTCCAAGACTTACAACCCTGGTTGGAGGAATCACCCAAACTTTGGGTGGGAAAATCAACAAGATCAAAGCTAAGATCAGAGACGTCACAACCCTAACAACCATGCAGTTCACCCACATTCCACACAGAGATCATATCAACACCACCCTAACAACACTTCTCCACATCCAAACCAAAACCAAAATAACCCAACTCACCCATCCAACCTAAACTCATCATCATCTGAATAAAGGCTCTCAAGGATTGAGAATATACTTGAAAGCATATGCAAAGAGATTCAAGATAACAAGGTGTTCAAAGAGGAGGTGCGAGCCAGTATCAAGAACCAAGGAGAAACCATCAATAGGCTGGAATTTCAAGTGGGATACTTATCTGAGAATCCCCAAACCTACTGATGGGTTCCCAAGTGACACAGAGAAAAATCCAAGAGGTGAAGCAAAGAAAGTCAGATGGGAAGATTGCAGGATGGTTACTATAAGTGATAAGGAGACTGAGGAAGAGCTAAATAACCCATTAGAACAACCTGAAGACACTTCAGCAGAAAAGCATGGGGAGAATCATCAAGAAACCATAATTACACAGAAAGAGCTGACACAGAAGGAGCTGCTGAGACTCTATGCACCCTTTCCCCAATTACTAAATGGCTGTCTAGAGAAGAGACTATATGATGAGTATTTTGGTGGAAAAGTGAATTTCTCCCAAAACACACAAATCTAACCAGCAAGTGCACCGGGTCGCATCAAGTAATAAAAACTCACGGGAGTGAGGTCGATCCCACAGGGATTGAAGGATTGAGCAATTTTAGTTTGGTGGTTGATTTAGTCAAGCGAATCAAGATTTGGTTGGGTGATTTGTGATTTGCAGAAATTAAATTGCATGGAAAGTAAAGGGAATGGGTAAATTGCATGAAATTAAAGAGAGCAGGAAATTAAATTGCTGAATCTTAAAGAACAAGAAATTAAATGGCAGAAACTTAGAGTGCAAGAAATGTAAATTGCGGAATCTTAAAGTGCAAGAAATGTAAATGACTCGAAATGTAAAAGGGGATTGGGAGTTGGATTTGCAGAAATTAAACAAAGACAAGTAACTTGCATCAAACGAAAGAGCAAAAGAAGGTGTGGGTTGAATCGGATCTTGAAGCAGTAAAGTAAATGAACATTAAAAGCAAGAAAAAAAATGTAAATTGAGAATTTAGATCTCAGGACCCAGAGACTAGAAAACCAAGTCTAGATCTCAATGCCTTCCTAGATCCAACAAGAACAATTGCAAAGGAAATTGTAAATTGCAAGGAAAGTAGATGAGAAGCAATTGACAGAAATTAAATTCAATTAAGCAGTAAATAAAGCAGAGAGATCCAAGGATGAGATTGAAACAGAATTTCTTCAATTCTCCAACCCAAGATCCAAGACAATTGTAATTGAAATTGAAAGCAATAAAACTCAGAGGAAGAGAAGTGAATTCTCCTTCCCCAAGACTAAGAAATTAAAGATCACTCAATATCCAAAGCTCTCCGAAAACTATTCTGAAAATTCAAAGGGAAAGCTCCCCGAAGAACTTGAATTTTATCCTATTTATACACTTTCTTCAAATGATCTTCAAGCCTTGAGTTGGGCCTTTGCTCTTGGTGGAATTGGGTTGAAAGAGGCCTTGGTTGATTGCTCTTGAAGTTTGGAGAAGAACCAAAGTGAACCAATTGAACCGGGTTGGAGTTTTGCAAAAGTTGGTGCAAAAATTAGAGCAAAAGTTAGGGTCTAACTTTTGGTCTAACTTTTCATATCAGCCCACAAAATTTGCTGCTATCCACGTTGGGGCAAAAGTTAGGGGTCTAACTTTTGCTCCAACGTTGGCCTTCCTTAGTGCACTTGTGGCGCCAACGTTAGCCTCAAAGTTAGGGGCTAACGTTGGCGCAAACTTTTGCTCCTCCCCTGTAGTTTTCATGTGCCAACGTTAGCCTCAAAGTTAGGGGCTAACGTTGGCGCAAACTTTTGGTGCCCAGGGAGTGTTTTTCTCATGCCAACGTTAGCCTCAAAGTTAGGGGCTAACGTTGGCACAAACTTTTGGTGCCCAGGGGAGATTTTCATGTGCCAACGTTAGCCTCAAAGTTAGGGGCTAACGTTGGCGCAAACTTTTGGTACCCAGGGAGTGATTTTCAAGTTCCAACGTTAGCCCAAAAGTTAGGGGCTAACGTTGAGGCTAACTTTTCAGTTAAATGGAAGAGGATGTTCCTAGCAGAGTATTATTGATAGTTCATGGGATTTTGTGTGGATATGTAAATACTCACTTCTTATTGACTCCTAGGCCTAGGAAGTCTCCTTCAAGCTTCAAGTAACATACTGCTATGACCTCTCATTACTCCTTTATCCTCGGCTATTACTTTGTTTATAAGCTTTATTTGAGTGTCATGTGTAGCAAGTTCATTTCCTTTTCTTTATACTTGACACATTATTCACCATAGACACTTGGCTCACATTCCTTCTTAAAACATTGATGCCCAGCACCTCTTTGGGTTACTAAATGCCTTGTAGTTAGGTTGCTCTTGATAGTGGACTTTCAGCTGATGATCCCAGATTAGTTAACCCAAGTCACCGAGTGTTGATGCACTCCTAAGAGCTTACTAATCCAAGCAGATCCTAGTACAAAGACACCACAGGCACATATTTTAAAGTTCAAGCTATTGGTGTCCAGCTTTGTTTTTTTTTTTTTTCCTTTTGTTTTGCCACTTTTTGGCTATCTCTTTTCTTTCTTTCTTTTTTTTTTCTTTCTAACCAAGGAAATTTTTTTTATTTAATTGAGATTCATAGACAGTAGGCCACTCTTTACTTAGAATGAGATATCCTAGCTCTTTATTCACTAAAAGTGAGCTATTATACAACCACACACATACCACCATTTACTTTTATTCTACTTCTATCTAACAGAGACTATCTTGCTTCACATTCAAACATTTCTTTTATTGAACTTAAAGATGCAGGGGACAAAACATGCTTCTTGTCAAGTGAAAGTAAACACACAAGCACACACATAAACTAGCCTACTTATTTTAAAAGAAACAAACATAATGCAAAGACTTTTAATTAAAAAGAACTACTTAAAGATGCAAAGACAACTTAGAACAGATAGAATGCATGCTTTTTTCTTTGTAGTGATGAACAAGGAGCAAGTCCACCTTTCATTTGTCCTGCTTTTTCTTTCTCCTTTCATACACTTGGCTGCTAGTGTTCCTACCATCCGTGTTTGTTGCCTGTTGACCTCGCCAAAAGCCAGCCTTATTCATAGCCTCCTCCACTCTATCTTCAAGCCTCATGGCATTGCTTACTTCTACCTCACTTCTTTTTTTGAAGAATTCATCAAAAGTTGGGAAAGCCGGATCCATGTTGTGCAAATGTTCTCCAATATAGTTTAATTTGATTTGGCTATTGATGTTGTAATCGGCTTGTACTTCATACCTTGCATCTTGGAGTGTTGTGAACTCTTTGAGAGCCCTCAAATTTTCAGCTTGCATTTGTTCCAACTTCCCAAAAGATTCATGAGATTGAAAAGCATGTTCTTCTTGCATCACAAGGAATCTTGACTCGAATTCACTTTGTTTGTTCATTATTCTTAACTCCCTTTCTTCTTGTGCTTGTTGGTTTTTCATGTACAGTGAATGGTATTCCTCTTGCCTTTCTTGAATTCTTATGTACTGTTGTGACAATCTTCCTATTGCTTCTTGCATTTGAGTCATATCCATATTGCCATGTGGGAAAAAGTGTGGCTGTTCCTCCTCCTCTTGTGGCTCTTCTTCTATGTGTGGCTCATCTTCTTCCATTGGTTCTTC
>NC_029794.2:64943934-64947924 GCF_000816755.2 Arachis ipaensis
ACTTCATACCTTGCATCTTGGAGTGTTGTGAACTCTTTGAGAGCCCTCAAATTTTCAGCTTGCATTTGTTCCAACTTCCCAAAAGATTCATGAGATTGAAAAGCATGTTCTTCTTGCATCACAAGGAATCTTGACTCGAATTCACTTTGTTTGTTCATCATTCTTAGCTCTCTTTCTTCTTGTGCTTGTTGGTTTTTCATGTACAGTGAATGGTATTCCTCTTGCCTTTCTTGAATTCTTGTGTACTGTTGTGACAATCTTCCTATTGCTTCTTGCATTTGGGTCATGTCCATATTGCCATGTGGGAAAAAGTGTGGCTGTTCCTCCTCCTCTTATGGCTCTTCTTCTATGTGTGGCTCATCTTCTTCCATTGGTTCTTCCCTTTCCCTTCTTCCATGTGGTCTTCGGTCTTGATGTGCTTCAAGGGGCATCGTCATTTGTTCAATGGTTATGGGCATGCCTTGGCTTAACCACATTGGATTCTCCTCTTCCATTGGAACTTTAGCCTTTGCACACAACCTCCAAATAGTACTCGGATAGTACAACCAAGATCCGGCCGAATTCTTCTCAGCCAGCTTTTGAATGTCTTTTGCAAGGATTTCATGAACTCTTATCTCTCCTCCCACAATGATGCAATGTAACATCACGGCTCTCTCCCTGTTAACTTCTGAGGTGTTCACTGTGCCCAGAATTGATCTTTTCATCAACTCATACCATCCTTTTGCTTCCGGGGTGAGGTTACATCTCTTCAGGTACTTATATCTGTTCTTGTCATCTCCTTCCCACTCTGAGTTCTCCATACAAATATCTCTCACAATCTCATCATAATCCTGATCTTCATTTAATCTTTGTTTGTATCCCGGTTCACTAAAGCGGACTGACTTTAGTTTCAAGACTTTCTTGATTGCATCCGGGCTAAAGTCTACTTCCACCCCTTGCACATAGCTCTTGTATGTTGGGGGCTCACGCATGTCAAGCCTTGAGACATTTGCATAGAACTCTCTTATGATATTGGCATTGATTCGGGTGGCTGGTGATGCAAGTTCCTCCCACCTCCTCTTTCGAATTTTGTCCTTCATTTCTTGGCATCCATCATCCGGCAACAAGAGTGGAATTTCAGGATAGATCCTTTTCTCGTTCATCCATTCAATTTACATTTGATGGTACCGAGACTTGAATCTCCATTGGTCATATCCATGTGTGTCTTCCTCCACCATGGGGTCTTTCCCTTTTCTTCGTTTGGTTCTTGAGGAAGAGGCCATGATTACTTGATTGGTTGAGTTTTGTGAGGTTAGAGAGAGTGTGAAGAATGTTAGAGAATTTGATGTGTGTTTGGAACAAGAAGAAGTTAAGGCCGAACTTGCTATGACAAGAAATGATGAAGGGAAGTTTAAATGGTTGGAGTTTAAAGCAAGAGAAATGTTGAACCGAGCTTGTTATGTTGAGGAGTGATGAAGGGAATGAAGTTTCAAAGGTTGGGGTGATTCGGTCATGTGCATGGCTTGAAGGTGGTATGCTTTTAAATGAGCAATGAAGGGCTGGGATGCAATTAGACTTATGGAGATCAAAGATATGCATGTAAGGATGAATGAAGACAAGGCTTGCTTCTTCACTTGCCTTTGCCGTGATCATTCTCAAGGAGTGGCAGATTTATTTCTAATTTTCATGAAGCTATGTGGACACCAAACATAGTGTTTGGCCATATGCTTTGTCAAGATACTCCAAACATGCAAAATGGAATTATTTGTAACATTGGTTTAGTGTGCTTGAAAGCACACCAAACTTAGCATTTGTTTCAAAATAGTGCATGCAGTCAATGGACATGTTCATGAAAAGAGAAAAGAATTCATGCTCAATTGATCATAACTTATTGAATTTAAAATGACATGAATCTTAAAGCATGGGTTGCCTCCCATGGAGCGCTCTTTTATTGTCATTAGCTTGACAAAGAGAACTTTCTTTTATGGTGGTTGGTGCTTGTAGGGCCTCAATTTGTCTCCTCTGACCGTGATCCTCTTCTTTGTTTTCTAGTGTTCAATTTCAGCATGCTCTAATGAGAGTATGTTGCTGACAGTGTAGTAGTCCTCGGTTTGTTGATTTGCCCCCAGCTGTTGATATATTAGTTGCACTTTGTCACCTTTGGAAAGCCCCTCTGTTGGAATCTTTCTGTTCTTCCAACCCCTTTTTGCTTTGTTTCTGCGTTTCATCTTTCCCTTTTTTGATCTTTCTTTTCTGGCCGTAGGCTTTCCTTGGGGACTTCTCTTTTCAGTGGCTAATACTCTAATATCCTCTTGGGCTTCTTCATCAGTCTGCACAGTCCTTAGCATTGGGATGTTGCTGTGACTTTCCTGGTCATTTTTCATATAGTCTTTCTTCTCCTTGCTAAATTGTGCCTCTGGTGATACCTTTAGAGTGACACTCTGGTCATGCATCCTGAGAGTTAATTCCCCTTCCTCTACGTCTATGATAGCTCTAGCAGTGGCCAAGAATCGCCTTCCCAGAATAACAGAGTCACCATCATCCTCGTTTGATTCTAGAACCACAAAATCAGCAGGGTATATAAAACTGTCCACCTTGACCAAAAGATTTTCAATTACACCCCTGGGGTACACCATTGACTTATCTACCAGCTCCAGAGACATTTGTACTGATTTGACCTCCTCTATATGCAGCTTTTTCACCAAGGATGATGGTATTAAGTTAATACTTGCTCCGAGATCGCACATTGCTTTAGTGATGGTCAATTCCCCAATGGTGCAAGGCAACAGGAAGCTCCCTGGGTCCTCAAGCTTGGGAGGAAGCCCCTTTTGAATCAAGGCCCTGCATTCCTCAGTAATCATTATGGTTTCTTTTTCATCCCAGCTTCTTTTCTTGTTGACAAGCTCCTTCAAGAATTTGGCATACAGAGGCATTTGCTCAAGTGCTTCAGCCAAGGGAATATTGATTTCCAGCTTCTTAAAAATCTCAAGGAATTTGTGAAAATGCTGGTCTTTAACCTCTTTGTTGAACCTCTGGGGATATGGCAGTGGAGGTGTGATGCTCTTTCCTATTTGCTGCTGTCCTTGAACCACTTTCTTTGAGCTATGTAGCTGGTTGTCCTTCTTTTTAAGTTTCTCAGTGCTTTTGTTTGGCATCACAACTTGCTCCTTAGCTTCATCGTCCTTTGCTTGCTTCTCATCCTCTGTTGGTTCTTTGCTATTCTCGGTTTATTTCTTTGTAGTGTCATTGTTGCTTATCAATGTTCTCCCACTCCTTAATTGTACTGCCTTGCACTCCTCCTTGGGATTTGGGATTGTGTCACTGGGCAATGAGTTTGAAGGTCTCTCAACAGATACTTGCTTGGAGAGTTGCCCAATCTGCCTCTCTAAGCTCTTTAATGATGCTTCATGGTTTTTGTTTGTTATTTCCTGGTGCTTCATCATTTTTTCTATCAAGGTCTCTAAATTGGTGAGTCTTTGAGGTTCAGGTGGTGCTTGTGGTGGGTTGTGAGATGTGGGTGGTGGATGATAGGCATTTTGGTTGGTGGGTTGGTTATTGGATTGGTACTGGTTGAGATTAGGGTAGTTGTTTTGAGGTTTTCTGTATGTGTTTTGGTTAGTCTGCTGCTGGTTGTAGTTTTGGTTGTTTCTTGGGTTGTTTTGATTTGAGTTCCTCTGCCATGGGTGTTGGTTTTGGTTGTGAGTGTCTCCCCATCTGAGGTTGGGGTGATTTTTCCATGAGGGGTTGTAGGTATCACCATAGAATTCATTTGGGCTTGAATGCATGTACTGGACTTGTTCCTGCTGTTGCCCCTCTTGGATTTCTTCATTTTGCCCCCATGTGGCTGATGGTTGGCTGGTGTTAACTGCTGCAACTTGGAGGCCATCAATCCTCTTGGTCATTTGCTCAAATTGTTGTTGAACTTGCTGCTGCATCAATTTGTTTTGAGCCAGGATTGAATCCACTCCTTCTAGTTCCATTACTCCTCTCCTTTGTGATGGTTGGCGGCCT
>NC_029794.2:64947938-64948888 GCF_000816755.2 Arachis ipaensis
TCGTCTGATTCCTCTTCTCCAACAATGTTTTTCCCTCTTTCAGCTCTACTTAACCTCCTGAGAGTTCTTTCGTCTTGTTCATGAAAATTGGGTGTGATTCTTCTTGTACATGACATACAAGCAGAGCATGAGAAATGCACAAAACCAGTGACACTTCAATCTACTGCTAGATTGAAGTGTTAGTTGGTTTAAGCAAAAATTCAAACAGTTAGTGGGTTAATCAAAATTAAAGAAAAAGTGCTTGATCTAGATTACCACCTCACTTAATCATTGTCAATCTAATCAATCCCCAGCAACGGCGCCAAAAACTTGATGAGTATTTTGGTGGAAAAGTGAATTTCTCCCAAAACACACAAATCTAACCGACAAGTGCACCGGGTCGCATCAAGTAATAAAAACTCACGGGAGTGAGGTCGATCCCACAAGGATTGAAGGATTGAGCAATTTTAGTTTGGTGGTTGATTTAGTCAAGCGAATCAAGATTTGGTTGGGTGATTTGTGATTTGCAGAAATTAAATTGCATGGAAAGTAAAGGGAATGGGTAAATTGCATGAAATTAAAGAGAGCAGGAAATTAAATTGCTGAATCTTAAAGAACAAGAAATTAAATGGCAGAAACTTAGAGTGCAAGAAATGTAAATTGCGGAATCTTAAAGTGCAAGAAATGTAAATGGCTCGAAATGTAAAAGGGGATTGGGAGTTGGATTTGCGGAAATTAAACAAAGACAAGAAAATTGCATCAAACAAAAGAGCAAAAGAAGGTGTGGGTTGAATCGGATCTTGAAGCAGTAAAGTAAATGAACATTAAAAGCAAGAAACAAAATGTAAATTGGGAATTTAGATCTCAAAAAGTTAGGGGTCTAACTTTTACTCCAACGTTGGCCTTCCTTAGTGCACTTGTGGCGCCAACGTTAGCCTCAAAGTTAGGGGCTAACGTTGGCGCAAACTTTT
>NC_029794.2:64949619-64950334 GCF_000816755.2 Arachis ipaensis
TGTAAATTGGAATTTCAGATCTCAGGGGTCCAGAGACTAGAAAACCAGGTCTAGATCTCACTACCTTCCTTGATCCAACAAGAACAATTGCAAGGGAAAAGTAAATTGCAAAGAAAGTAGATGAAGAACAATTAACCGAAACTGAATTTCAATTAAACAGTAAATAAACAGAGAGATCCAAGGATGAGATTGAAACAGAATTTCTTCAATTCTTCAATTCTCCATCCAAGACAATTGTAATTGAAATTGAAAGCAATAAAACTCAGAGGAAGAGAAGTGAATTCTCCTTCCCCAAGACTAAGAAACTAAGAAATTCTCAATATCCAAAGCTCTCCGAAAACTATTATGAAAATTCAAAGGGAAAGCTCCCCGAAGAACTTGAATTCTATCCTATTTATACACTTTCTTCCAATGATCTTCAAGCCTTGAGTTGGGCCTTTGCTCTTGGTAGAATTGGGTTGAAAGAGGCCTTGGTTGATTGCTCTTGAAGTTTGGAGAAGAACCAAAGTGAACCAAATAAACCGGGTTGGAGTTTTGCAAAAGTTGGAGTAAAAGTTTGAGCAAAAGTTAGGGGCTAACTTTTGCTCCAACTTTTCATATCAGCCACCATAACTTGCTGCTATCCACGTTAGGACAAAAGTTAGGGGTCTAACTTTTGCTCCAACGTTGGCCTCCTAATATGTACTTATGGCGCCAACGTTAGCCCAAAAGTTAG
>NC_029794.2:64950465-64977950 GCF_000816755.2 Arachis ipaensis
ACTTGTGGCGCCAACGTTAGCCACCAAGTTAGGGGCTATTGGCGTAAACTTTTGCTCCTCCCCTTGTGATTTTCATGTGCCAACGTTAGCCACCAAGTTAGGGGGCTAACGTTGGCGCAAACTTTTGCTCCTCCTTGTGATTTTCATGTGCCAACGTTAGCCACCAAGTTAGGGGGCTAACGTTGGCGCAAACTTTTGGTGCCCAGGGGTGATTTTCATGCGCCAACGTTAGCCTCCAAGTTAGGGGGCTAACGTTGGCGCAAACGTTGGCCCTTCTCCCTTTGTTTTTTCATGTGCCAACGTTAGGGTCAAAGTTAGACCCCTAACGTTGGCGCAAACGTTGGTGGCCCAGGGAGGAATTCTCTTGCCAACGTTAGCCTCCAAGTTAGGGGGCTAACGTTGGGGCTAACTTTTCACCCAAAAGTTTGTGCAAAAGTTTGAGGCTAACTTTAGGTCCAGCTTTTTGCTTCCTGGTTCAATTTCACTTATTCCATTGTCTTCTCTTTACTCCTAGCTATTCCTTCTTGCTTCAACCTTTCTCCAAGATTTCTTCCCCTATCGTTAATCAACCAAACAAATCAAAGCTATGCTTAAAATCATGAGATATTCATTCTTTCATAATATGTGACAATTATAGTATAAAACCTCATGAAATAGCATGAATTCATACATGGTTGATTAAATCAAAGGAAACATGAAAATCTACCTAATTGGCTTGCTTATGGCTCAAGAAAGTGCATAATTCTAATGAAAACAAAAGAAAAAGACTAGTTAAAATAGGCTAAGATGACTTGTCATCACTATACTCAAGGTGTCTTGACATGTTTGCATCTCTCCATGTAAACATACCATTCATCAAGGCCCTCCAACAAATGCCCTCATGATGCCAGGGCATCTTTGCCAGTTTCACTAACCTTTTCTTTACTGTTTTTAGGGTAGTTTCATGCATTTCTTTAGAAAATAAGCTAGTTTTGGGTAGATATTCACCTACACCTTGATTCAAGCATACATTGTGCATTTTACATTATTTCATGAGGATTTTGCATGAATTTAGTGACAAATTGTATGCTGCATTACCCATGACTTGGACTAGAACTTTGATGCACTCTATTGCTTGATTTCAGGATCAAAGGAAGCAAGGAAAGGGAGGTAACTTGCAAAGTTAATGAGAAACGTGATTGCCAATAACACTCTCAAAGCCATCATTGCTCACGTTAAGAGTCACGTTAACTAAGTTAACGTGAACTCTAATGTGGAGAAGGGATGTTGAGCCAACGTTAGTGACACTTAACATTGTCACTAACGTTGGCAAACACTCATGAGTGGCCACGTTAGAGCCCACGTTAACCTAGTTAACGTGGCCTCTAACGTTAAAGGGGGAAGAGAAGCCAACGTTAGTGATATTCAACATTGTCACTAACGTTGGCTTAAGGATGCAACACACCACGTTAACTCCCACGTTAACTTGGTTAACGTGGGAGCTAACATAAGAAGTGAGAGTTGTCGACAACGTTAGTGACACTCGACATCGTCACCTACGTTGGAAGCAACCACACAACCCCCAAGGAGCCACGTTAACTTCCACGTTAACTTAGTTAACGTGGAAGCTAACGATGAGGAATGAATGATGAGCCAACGTTAGTGACACTCAACATTGTCACTAACGTTGGGATGGCTAAGAATGGCCACGTTAGAAGCCACGTTAACCTAGTTAACGTGGACTCTAACGTGAGATCTAGGGGCACATTGGAACGTTAGTGACAATGTTGAGTGTCACTAACGTTCTCGAAGTTTGGCAAGCCCACGTTAGAAGCCACATTAACCTAGTTAACGTGGGCTTTAACGTGAAGCAAAAAGAGGCACACTGGAACGTTAGTGACAATGTTGAGTGTCACTAATGTTCTCGAAGTTTGGCAAGGCCACGTTAGAAGCCACGTTAACCTAGTTAACGTGGGCTCTAACGTGAGGCAAAAGGGTACATTGGAACGTTAGTGAAAATGTTAAGTGTCACTAACGTTCTCGAACGTTTACTTTCACTAAATGTTAACACCCCTAACGCCCTGAGCTAAAGTCTCTGCCCACTTAGCACTTTCTCTCTGCAAGTAAAGCCAAGCCCAAATGAAGAAAAGAACTGCTTTAAACTCAAGATCCAAAGGCCCAAGACTTGAAGAGCAAACTAGAAGCTGAGAGAAATAGTATATATAGGAGAAGCTTTGAATTGTTAAGGAGTTCTGGAGGCTGGAAAAAGAGCACTCTCTGTATTTTATTTTTCTCTGCAATTTCTAGTTTTATGATGTATTCTCCATCTTTGTTTTCATTTTCAAGAGCTATGAACAAACCGTTGCCGGGGATTGATTGTGCATCAACAATGATTAAATTGGAAGATCACTAGATTGAGCATTTGTATTTTTGTGAATTTCATTTTCTGTTTGAGTGATTTACTTTTTGTTTTAGTTAAACTTCTTCCCTTCCCCCTCTGCTCTGTTGTTTTTCTTTGTTACTTCCAATTCTGTTTGCTAACCCACTAACTGTTTGATATATTACATCACCCACAACTAACTGTAATTCTGACACAAATACTTTTTGCACCTATCTTTTCTTGCTTGCACTTGATGGTTGTATGACAGGGAGAAGAAGCGGGGCTTCAACTTCCTTCGATTCTGAACCTGAGAGGACCTCCCTTAGATTAAGGAGGGAGCCAAGAGGAAAGAAAGTGGTTGGTGTTGAGGAAGAAGAGGAATTCTTTGAAACAAACATGGAAGACAACATGGAAAACCATCATGAAGAAGAAGATCACAACCATGGGGGAGGAGGTAGAGCAAATCATGCTGGGGAGGATAGAAGAGTTTTGGACTCTTACATAACAAAGCAGCCAAGTGGCTAGAATCTTTCCCAAGGGAAAGCTTGACAACTTGGGAAGACGTGGTGAACAAATTCTTAGCAAGATTTTACCCTCCTCAAAGAATCAATAGGCTGAGAGCTGAGGTCCAAACTTTCAGGCAACAAGATGGTGAGACTCTATATGAAGCATGGGAGAGTTTCAAGGACTTAACAAGGAGGTGTCCACCTAACATGTTCAACGAATGGGTGCAGCTGCACATTTTCTGTGAAGGACTCTCTTATGAGTCAAAGAAGGCCGTAGACCATTCATCCGGAGGATCTTTGAACAAGAAGAAGACTATTGAGGAAGCCATAGATGTTATTGAAACAGTAGCAGTGAACGACTACTTCTATGCTTCCGAAAGAAGGAACACAAGAGGAGTAATGGAGCTAAACAATGTAGATGCTCTGTTGGCCCAAAACAAGCTCATTACCCAGCAGCTGGCTGACCTCACCAAGAAGATGGAGATGAACCAAGTAGCAGCAATCTCCACTTCATCAACAACTCAACAAGGAGTGAATGAAGAAGCAGAGGGGAGTCAGGGGCAAGCCAACTACATCGGGAATTCACCAAGGAAAAACTATGATCCATACTCCAAGACCTACAACCCTGGATGGAGAAACCACCCAAACTTTGGGTGGGGAAGTGAGCAAGATCAAAACCAAGACCAGAGACGTTATAACTCCAACAACAATGCTGCTCACCAGCAGTTCACACAGAGGACATCTCCACACCCCCACAACAACACTTCTCCACACGCCTATCAAAACCAAAACAGCACATCTGCTCTGAATCACTCATCAATTGATGACAAGCTCTCTAAGATTGAAGCCTTACTTGAAGGAATATGCCAAGAGATTCAAGAAAATAAGGTGTTCAAAGAGGAGATGCGAGCCAATATTAAGAACCAGGGAGAGACCATCAGGAAGCTGGAATTCTAGGTGGGATATTCAGCTGAGAAGATTTCCAAACCTACTGATAGCTTCCCAAGTGACACGGAGAAAAACCCCAAAGGAGAAGCAAAGAAAGTAAGATGGGAAGATTGCAAAATGGTCACTACGAGTGATCAAGAGACTGAAGACAAGCAAGGAAAATCTTGCAAACAACCTGAAGACAACTCAACAAAGGAGAAGGATAGAGATCACCAAGAACTAGAAATCTCACAACAAGAGCTGCTGAAGCTCTATGCTCCCTTCCCTCAACTGCTCAACGGTGCTGTGGGAAAGAGAATATACTCAAGGTTCCTAGACTTGTTTGCATCTCTACATGTAAACATACCATTCATCAAGGCAATTCAACAAATGCCTGCATTCATCAAGTATATGAAGGAACTTCTTCCCAGGAAAAGCTCACTCAAAAGAAGGCCAGACTATAGTGATGAACAAGGAATGTAGTGCCCTTATTCAACCTGAATTTCCTACAAGAAGAAGAGACCCAGGGAGTTTTCACATCCCTTGTGCCATAGGTGAAACTATGTTCGATAGAGCACTATGTGATTTGGGGGCCAGCATCAACTTACTGCCCTTATCCCTGGTGAAGAGGCTGCAGATCAATGAGATAATGCCCACAGATGTAATCATCAGACTGGCTGACAAAACTCAAAAGCAAGCAACAGGAGTGGTGGAAAATGTGTTGCTAAAGGTTGGGAAATACTTTCTCCCAACAGACTTTGTCATCCTGGACTTGGAAGAGAGTCACACTCACCCAATCATATTGGGAAGACCATTCCTAGCTACGGCCAGAGCACTTATCGATGTAGAGAAAGGGGAACTAATATTGAGAAGCCATGATGAACGACTCAGCTTCAATGTTTTCAAACTCTCACAAGAAACAGATCAAGAGGACAAGGAACTCAGCACAAATGATAATGAGACACTGAAGGAGGAAACAAGCACTGAAGCACAGCCACTTCATGCTGAGATCCCCTTAATAGATAAATAAGGAAAACAGCAATTGCCACAGCTCAAGGAAAAGTTGGAGGAACCTAAACCTCTAGAGGCAGGTGAAGACAGCATCACAACTCCTTGGAAAAAGGAGGTCACCAAGGGGAAGGCAACTTCAAAAGAAACAAAGAAGAAGGTACCAAGGAGGTGGAAGAACAAGAAGATCCCTACGGAAGACTTCTCTCCAGGGGATAGTGTTGTCTCAGCTTACTTCCCAGATATTCCCCCTAACCTCCCTACTGTACCATCTCAGTTACCCAAGGTCTTCACTATCAACAGAGTTCTTTCCCTGGAACATGTGGAGATCATTGATCCAACCAATGGATATAAATCTACAGCAAGAGGGGAGGACTTTAAGCACTACCAACTACCCTGATGAAGAAAAAATGTCAAGCTAGTGACGCTAAAGAAGCGCTTCATGGGAGGCAACCCATGTTTTATATGTTTTTAAAATAATGAATAAATCAATGTTTATGAATTTCAACCCAAACTTGACAAACACTTGGTGCTATCTTTATCATGCAGTATATAGTGAAGAACAAGTTTGGTGTTCAAAGCAAACCATGATGCATGCTAGTCTTGGGAGCTTTGAACAAAACTTTTCATCACATTGCTTCAAACTAAGTTTGGTGTCACCCCATGGTGCCACCAAAATGCATACAAGGGCCCACCAATAGCTAGTTAGTTAGTTGGAATTCATAAATAAACAATGAAATCCTTTCTTCCCTTTTTATTAATATTAGCCGTAAAGTTCATATGGTCATTTTAATATCTTTTCTTACTTTTCTTAGTTTGTCTTTATAGGAAAAGAAAAGGAGCATTAAAAGGGATAGATTAGACAACCAAACAAAGAAGGTTCGGACACCACAAAAGGAGGGGATACACACTTGTTCTAAAAAGGGAATACATCGGAAAATGTTGCCAAGCAACATTGAAAAAATGGCACCCCTAGAAGACCGAGCAATCCCCATCATAAAGTGATGATCCTTGTCTTCTAGCCATGCATAACCCCAACCGTCCATCAAGTGACCACTTCATCAATCTACACCCTCCATTCTCTCACAACTTCTCTATATAAACGACCTTTGTCCGTACTACCCTTCATTGTCATCACACACCCTTCACCACTCTTCCTTTCGGTACAAGACACCCTCTATCCGATTATAAACATTCCTCCCCTCACTTTCTTCATTGCCATAAAATCCTAAACAACCAAAAGTCTCCACAACCTTACCACCTTCACATATTAACTATCATTCATGGCATCTTCGGGTTCTAAAAGAAGGAAGGGAAAGGAACCCATGGAAGAACACCCATATGATGAAAGGAGATTTAGAAGCTTGCATTATGCATTGTAATACGGGTGGATGGTTGATAAGAAAATCATTTATGAGCTGGGATTTCAAGTTACAAAGACTGAGTGCCCCGAAATCACAGAGAAGATAGAAAGGAGAAGATGGGAGCTCCTCACTGACCCAGTCATTAAGGTGAATGCAAATCTCATAAGAGAATTTTATGCAAATGCGGTTCGATATCATAAGAAGGATGAGTCTTACACAAGCTTTGTGAGAGGAAAGATGGCGGACTTTGGTCCCATGAGTGTCATGAGGGCATTGAAGCTACGGTCTATACAATTTGAAGAAGAAAGCTATCACTCAAGATTGGACAACCCCAATTATGACCAAATGCTGCAAGATATTTGTGTACCAGGAGCTGACTGGGAAATGGGTGCAGGAAATAACCCAAAGTTCATCAAGAGAACAGATCTCACTCCTGAAGCCAAGGGGTGGTTTGAGCTAGCTAGAAGGTCTATTCTCCCAGCTGCAAACAACTCGGAGGTGAATGTCAAGAGAGCCACAATGGTGCACTGTATACTGAAGGGAAGAGAAATCAAGGTTCATGAACTCATAGCTGAAGGTATTAGAAAGATGCAGAGAAAAGTGACTCAAGAGGAACGTTAGGTTACCCCAGCACTATTTACCGAATATGTTGGTAGAAACATTCAACAGGATAGAACAAAGGCAAAACGAGCAACAAGAATCCACCCAGAGGCTAATCAACATCCAAGCACATCAAGGGGCGCACATACATGAGATGCATCGAAGACAAATAGAACAGGCAGAACTATTGGACGAGCAAAAGGCATTCGCAGAAGGAGTTTACATGAGCGAAACAGGACATCATATAAACACTTAAGCCAGGCTCGGTTACTTAGTGGGACAGCTGCCAATATTGCATCCAGGAATAGCCAAGTATGACGAAATGAAGGATGAATTAGCACGAAAGGAAAGACAAAGGGTGGAAGAGAGTCATGAGTCACTTAGCTAAGTTGGTTCAACCACAAGGCTAGGAGGACAACTATCTATCCTGAATACTTGACTTTGGATATACCCTTGAGACTAAGTTAATAACAAGATCCTAATAAGAGAAAAGGGAAAGAACAATGGAAGTGAAAAACAAAAGAAAAATAGTAAGCAATAAGGCTAGGCACCAATGGTTTGGACCTTGAGACAAGTGTCTGTGGTGCTCCTGTGTGAGGGATCTACTTGGATGAATAAGCTCTCAGGGGTGCTTTATCACTTGGTAACTTGGGTTAACTAACCCGGGATTATCAGCTGAAAATCCACTGTCAAGAGTAACCCTCACTACAGAGCATTTAGTAACCCAAAGAGGTGCTGGACACCAAGGTCTCAAGAAAAGAAAATAAATATCACGTTAAGAGTCACATTAACTAAGTTAACGTGAACTCTAATGTGGAGAAGGGAAGTTGAGCCAACGTTAGTGACACTTAACATTGTCACTAACGTTGGCAAACACTCATGAGTGGCCACGTTAGAGCCCACGTTAACCTAGTTAACGTGGCCTCTAACGTTAAAGGGGGAAGAAAAGCCAACGTTAGTGACATTCAACATTGTCACTAACGTTGGCCTAAGGATGCAACACACCACGTTAACTCCCACGTTAACTTGGTTAACGTGGGAGCTAACATAAGAAGTGAGAGTTGTCGACAACGTTAGTGACACTCAACATCGTCACTAACGTTGGAAGCAACCACATAACCCCCCAAGGAGCCACGTTAACTTCCACGTTAACTTAGTTAACGTGGAAGCTAATGATGAGGAATGAATGATGAGTGCCCACAGATTTGAGAGAAGATTGAACAAAGGTGTTGACAAAGGCTTACGAACCCGGAGGGGAAGATAAATTCAAACCTCATCAAAGAGTTCTATGCAAATGTGGTCAGAGAAGACAAAACCAAGGCTCCCACCTTCAAAAGTTACGTAAGAGGAAGAGAGGTGGACTTCAACCCCAATGCTATAACAAGAACTCTTCAGTTGAAATCACCACATTTTGATGAGCTTGGTTATCAAGCAAGAGTAAGCAAGAGCACTGACGATGATGAACTCGAACAAATTGTGAATGACATATGTGTTATAGGAGCTGACTGGGAAAGGTATGCGGATAAGAGACCCAGGTTCATCAAGAGAGGAGACCTCAGCCCTGAAGCCAAGGGATGGTTTAAACTCGTGAGGAGATCTATCCTCCCAGCAGTGAATAATTCCGAGGTCAACGTCACTCGAGCTACTATGGTACATTGCTTAGTACAAGGTGGAGATATCAATGTGCACGAACTTGTAGCTGAGGGGATTCAAGAGTCAGCTGAGAAGATTGATTCGGGTGCCAGGCTTTGGTACCCCAGCACCATCCTGAGACTGTGCATGAAGGCCAAGGTTATCTTCGAGGATAGCAACCCAGATTGGTTAAATCCTGGGAGGCTAATTACGTTTCAGCATCTAACTCATGTGATACCAGCCAAACAACAAAGAAGACCTCACATAGGAAAGCCAAAACCAAAAGGAGGAGCTCACCAAGAAGAGTCTCATCAGGAAGAACACCAACAAAGAGAATATTATGACCCAACCAACATAAACTTGAATCACATTCATGGAGCCATTGAGGAACTAGCAAAGAGTTATATAGAGGGACAAGAACAACAACTGCACATTCAAGCTCAAAGGATGGATCGTCAAGAAGAGCTCCTTTCTAATTGGATGAATCAACAAGAGGAGTGGCAAAAACAGCAAATGGAACATTATTCCCAGCTCACTCAAGCCATCAATCAAGTGTCTGAAAGGAAAGAGCGTCAAGATAAACGCCTTTAAGAACTCAACCAACGCCAGCTAGCTCAGACGAAGGCATTCAATGAGTTCAGTGTACTTAATGAAGGACGGCAACTACATAGGGAGGAGTTCAACATAAACACTCAAGCTAAGTTGAACTATATGTCTAGTCATATGCATAATCTACACTCTGCAATCCCTAGGTATGATGAGGTCCAAAAAGACTTCACAGAACAAGAGGAAAGGAAGGTGAAACAGCAGAAGGAAACACTGAAAAAGAAGATGGAAGATGCTGGTTTTTGGAAGAAGTTGATTGGAAAAGGCAAGGAAAGTGGGAGTACAAGCACTCAAGAAAAACACCAATAAGGCAAGCAAGAGGGAGAGCAGGGGGCAACCCCATGAATAAAAGGTGGTGGAGTTCCTTCTTTGATCCATATTTTTCAAGCTTTAAATAAGAAAAATCATGTATGAAATAGAACATGTTCCATGGTAGTTAGGATTTTGAATTATGCCTTTGAGTTTTTCATTACTTAGGTCTATGCTTGCTAGTCTTCATGTCACTGCATTCGTACCTTGCTTATTTGTATGCTTGTCCCCTTTTTAATCAGATAAAAAGAGAATATGTGTTATCAAAGACCAGAGGGGAGTTCAAGTTGTAGAGTAAGTTCCTAATTTTATGGTGTGATAATAGATTAGCTATGTTGGTTCACCAATAAGGTGGGAAGGCAACTATCTGTCCTGAATCATATGCTTGAAACACACCCCAAGAGACTAGCCAAATAACAAGATCCCAATAAAAGAAAAGAGAAAGAAAAATGAAAGTTAAGAATAAAAGAAAAAGCGTAAGAAATAAGGCTAGGCACCAAGGGTTTGAATCTTGAGGGAAGTGTCTGTGGTGTTCCTGTGTAAGGGATTTACTTGGATGAATAAGCTCTTAGGGGTGCCTTATCACTTGGTAACTTGGGTTAACTAATCCGGGATTATCAGCTGAAAGTCCACTATCAAGAGTAACCTTTGCTACAGAACGCTTAGTAACCCAAAGAGGTGCTGGACACCAAGGTCTCAAGAAAGAAAATAACAAACCATGTGCCTGTGGTGTGTATGTATGGAGGAAAGAGACTTGAGGGAGTAAGTCCTTAGGGGTGTCTTAACACCTAGCACCTTGAACCAAATGGTTCGGGAGTACTGGCTGAAAGCTTATCTTAAAGAGTCGCCCCCTCATATAGCACCTAGTCTAAGAACACAAACAAGTCCTGAAATAACAAAAAAGATCAATGAATAAAAGTCTCATGGGATGCAATCAAGTGAGTATTCTAGGACATGATAAAGGTCTGAAAGCCAGTGAAGGAATGAACCTAAGTTGCTATGCATGAAACCACCATAAAACCAAGGACATGACTTCTACAATAATGTCTTATTCCTCTTGGCATTCCATTTATCATTCTCTTGTTCCAGTGCTTGCTTAGGGACAAACAAGCTTTAATTTTGGTGTTGTAATGCCAGGGCATTTTGGCCAGTTTCACTGACCTTTTCTTTACTGTTTTAGGGTAGTTTCATGCATTTTCTTAGGAAATAAGCAAGTTTTGGGTAAAATTTCACTTACATCTTGATTCAAGCAAACATGGTGCACTTTACATGATTTCATGAGAAATTTGCATGAATTATATGACAAATTGGATGATGCATGTCTTATGACTAGGATTAGAACTTTGATGCACTTTATTGTTTGATTTCAGGACAAAAGAAGCAAGGAAGAACCACGTTAGCAGCCACGTTAGTCTAACTAACGTGACCACTAACGTGGAATGGGAGCTAGCTTGCAACGTTAATGAGAAAAGTAATCACCAATAACGTTCTCGAAAGCCATCATAGCCCACGTTAAGAGTCACGTTAATAATGCACGAAAAACTTGTCTCATAACAAATTTCCTTCGGCAAGTGTACTGAATTTGTCGTCAAATAAAAACTCACAATAGAGTGAGGTCGAATCCCACAGGGATTGATTGATCAAGTAACTTTAATTAGAGGAATGTTCTAGTTGAGCGAATCAGAATTTGGGTTGAGAATTGCAAAAAATTAAATGGTGGGAAAGTAAATAACAGAAAAGTAAATGCTAGAAATAAAGAGCTGAATGTAGATGACGGAAAGTAAATTACAGAATCTTAAATGGGAATAGGGTAATTGCTCATAAAAGTAAATGACAGAAATTATAGAGAATGGGTAAGATCAGAAATGGGGAGTTCATTCGGCTCAGGAGATGTTGTATTCTCCGGATCAATTTCATTTTCATCTCTTCCTCAATCAATGCACTCATTGATCTCCTTGGCAATCTTAAGTGATCAAATTACAATTCCTTGTAATTCAATCTCTCAAATCTTGATCAATAGCCAATTCCTTGGTCAATTGCTCATGAGAAGAGATGAAGTATGGTCACTGATTATACCACATGCATTTACCAAATCAAGTGTTGAGAGGATTATAGTCACATATCCATCCAAACCCAATTTGGTCCAGCTTGAGAAAGCATTTCTAGCATGATCTCTTCATTCCTCTTTCAAGGTTCAGAAGAGATCCAAGTTTGAATAGCCTATTTTCCAAGATAACTACCCAATTGGATGAAGATCGAAACTTTCAAGTAAAATCAAGAGAAAAGATAGAAGAAGAATAATGAAAACTAGTATTGATCCATCAAATTACAACAGAGCTCCCTAACCCAATGAAAGGGGTTTAGTTGTTCATAGCTCTGGAAAATGAAAACAAAGATGGAGAATACATGATGAAACTAGAAGTGTAGAGAAAGTAAAATACAGAGAGTAATTCTATGCCAAGAGGCTCCCTATAATTTCCAACTCCCAAAATAATTCAAAGCTACTCCTATATATACTACTCTTCTGATCTTCTAGTTGGCTCTTCAAGTCTTGGGTATGGGCCTTTGGATCTTGAGTTTGAAGTAGTTATTTTCTTCATTGGGCTTAGCTTTACTTGCAGAGAGAAAGTGTGAAGTGGGCAGAGACTTTAGCTCAGGACGTTAGTGGTGTTAACGTTCAGTGAAAATATGGGTTCGAGAACGTTAGTGACAATCACCTTTTTCACTAACGTTCCTCACCCAAGTAAGAGCCACGTTAACCTCAACGTTAGTGGCACAAACGTTGCCACTAACGTTACCTCTTTGTCCTTTGCACACGTTATTGGGACTTACCTTTCCCAATAACGTTGAGAAGCCTCCTCCTTCCCTACGTTAGAGTCCACGTTAACTTAGTTAATGTGGCTCCTTAACGTAAGCTTGAGAACTTTCGAGAACGTTAGTGACACTTACCTTTGTCACTAATGTTCCAATGTGCCCCTAGCTCCCACGTTAGAGTCCACGTTAACTAGGTTAACATGGCCTTTAACGTGGCTGTGCTAGCCATCTCCAACTTTAGTGACAAAGGTGAATGTCACTAACGTTGGCTCATCATCTCTCCTCCTCATATTAGCTTCCACGTTAACTAAGTTAACGTGGGAGTTAACGTGGCTAATTGTGGCTTGTGTGGGCTCCTTCCAACGTTAGTGACAATGTTAGGTGTCACTAACGTTGGCGATCACCTTCCTTCTTCACGTTAACTAGGTTAACGTGGCTTATTGGGTCTTGTGTGGGTTAATCCCAACGTTGGTGACAATGTTTGGTGTCACTAACGTTGTTGATCACCTACTTTCTTCACGTTAGCTTCCACGTTAACTAGGTTAACGTGGTTTATTGTGACTTGGCCAACGTTAGTGACAAAGTTGAATGTCACTAACGTTGGCTTCCCCTTTACTTCTTAACGTTAGAGGCCACGTTAACTAAGTTAACGTGGCTCTTAACGTGGCCACTTATGAGCTTGGTCCAACGTTAGTGACAAAGGTAAGTGTCACTAACGTTGGCTCCATTTCCTTTCCTCCACGTTAGAGTTCACGTTAACTTAGTTAACGTGACTCTTAACGTGGGCAATGATGGCTTCGAGAGCGTTATTGGCGATTACTTTTCTTATTAACTTTGCAAGTTACTCCCATTCCACGTTAGGAGTTACGTTAATTAGATTAACGTGGCTGCTAACGTGGTTCTTCCTTGCTTCCTTTGTCCTGCAATCAAGCAATAGAGTGCATCAAATTTCTAGTCCAAGTCATGGGAAATACAAAATCCAATTTGTCATTAAATTCATGCAAAATCCTCATGAAATCATGTAAAGTGCACAATGTATGCTTGAATCAAGTTGTAAGTGAATATCTACCCAAAACTAGCTTATTTTCTAAGGAAATGCATGAAACTATCCTAAAAACAGTAAAGAAAAGGTCAGTGAAACTGGCCAAAATGTCCTGGCATCACAACACCAAACTTAAAGCTTGCTTGTCCCTAAGCAAGTACTGGAACAAGAGAATGATGAATGGAATGCCAAGAGAAATGAGTCATTCTTGTGGAGGTCATGTCCCTGGTTTTATGGTGGTTTCATGCATAGCAACTTAGATTCTTCCTTTACTGGCTTTCAGACCTTTATCATGTCTTAGAATACTCACTGTGATTGCATCCCATGAGACTTTTATTCATTGATCCATTTATTGTTATTTCAGGGCTTATTTGTGTTCTTAGGCTAAGTGCTCTGTAAGGGGACGACTCTTTAAAATAAGCTTTCAGCCAACACTCCCAAACCAGTTGGTTCAAGGTGCTAGGTGTTAAGACACCCCTACGGACTTACTCCCTCAAGTCTCTTTCCCCCATACATACACACCACTGGCATATAGCTTATTTATTTTCTTTTCTTGAGACCTTGGTGTCCAGCACCTCTTTGGGTTACTAAATGCTCTGTAGTGAAGGTTACTCTTGATAGTGGACTTTCAGCTAATAATCCCGAGTTAGTTAACCCATGTTACCAAGTGATAAGGCACCCCTAAGAACTTATTCATCCAAGTAGATCCCTCACACAGGAGCACCACAGACACATGCTTCAAGATTAAAACCATTGGTGCCTAGCCTTATTGCTTACTCTTTTTTCTTTTATTTTTTCAACCTTTATTTGTTCTTTTCCTTTTTCTTATTAGGATCTTCTTATTTAGCTAGTCTCATGGGGTGTATTCAAAGTATAGTATTCATGATAGATAGTTGTCTTCCCACGTTGTGGTTGAACCAACTTAGCTAACTTATGATCACACCATAAACTCATGAACTTACTCCATAGTATGAGCTCTACTCTGGTCTTTTGTAAACACTCATTCTCTTTTTATTTGATTTAAAGGAACAAGCATACAAGTAAGCCTAGTGATGATGTAGTGACATAAAGACTAGCAAGCATAGACCTCTTCAACACAAAACTTATAAGTCAAAATAAAAAAAAAGTTCAAACTAACATGGAAGCAAGTTCTATTTCATACAAGATCTTCCTTATTTAAAGCATAGAGAAAGATGGACCAAAGAAGGAACTCCACCACCTTTTACTCATATGGTTGCCCATGCTCTCCTCCTTGCTTGTCCTCCTTGTGTCCCTCTTGATTGCTCGTACTCCCACTCCCTTTGCTTTTTCCAATCAGCTTCTTCCAGAAACCACCATCTTCCATCTTCTTCTTGAGTGTTTCCTTCTGCTATTTCACCTTCCTCTCTTTTTGTTCTACAAAATCTTTTTGGACCTCATCATATGTAGGGATGGCATAGTGTAGATGATGCATATTACTAGACATGTAGTTCAACTTGGCGTATGTCTCATCCCCAGATCTTCAATGGCCCTTAGAAGGTGATTCATATTCAAGTTGGCTGGGTCGTGATGCTCTTCTTGTTGATATTCTTCTTGATGAGGCTCTTCTTGGTGGGCTCCTTCTTTCGCTTTTAGCTTCCCTATTTATGGCCTTCTTTGTTACTGAGCAGGTGTAGTATAGACAAGACGCTGGATTGTAACTAGCCTCCCAGGGTTCACCCAGTCTGGATTGCTAACCTCGAAGACCACCTTAGCCTTTGTACATAGTCTAAGAATAGTGCTGGGGTACCAAAGCCTGACACCCGAATCAGCCTTCTCAGCTGACTCTTGAATCCCCTCAGCTATGAGTTCATGCACATTGATTTCTCCACCCTGTACTAGGCAATGTACCATAGTCGCTCGATTAATATTGACTCTGAATTATTTGCAGCTGGGAGGATGGACCTCCTTACAATTTCGAACCACCCTTTTGCTTCCGGGGTGAGATCTGCTCTCTTGATGAACCTTGGTCTCCTATCCGCATATCTTTCCCAGTCAGCTCCTGGTACACAAATGTCTTGCACAATCTGGTCATGATTGGGGTTGTCGTCCATTCTTGAATGATAACTCTCATCTTTAAACGGTATGGACCGTAGCTTTAATGCCCTCATGACACTCATGGGACCGAAATCCACAATCTTTCCTCTCACAAAGCTTGTATACGACTTGTCAGCCTTATCATATCGGACCGCATTTGCATAAAATTCTCTTACAAGATTTGCATTCACCTTATGACCGGATAAGTGAGGAGCTCCCATCTTCTCTTTTCTACCTTCTTTGTGATTTCGGGGCACTCAGTTTTCTTAACTTGAAATCCCAGCTCATAAATGATCTCCTTATCCACCATCCACCCATGTTGTAATGCATGATACAAGCTTCTAAATATCTTTTCATCATACGGGTGTTGCTCCATAGGTTCCTTTCCCTTCCTTCTTTTAGAGATCGAAGATGCCATGAATGAGGGTTAATGTGTGAAGTTGGAAAGGGTGTGGAGACTTTCGGTTGCTTAGGGTTGAGTGCAATGAAGGGAGTGAGGGAGAATGTTTTTAATGGGTTAGGAAATGCTTTGTGTAACAACCCCGATTTTCGAGAACGCAAAATCTTTTCTGAAAGTACGGATTTCTCCGGAAGATCAGTAAGGGAAAAACTTTTGATATATTATCAAGTATCTCAATCCTCATTGTCATTATGTCATATTTAATTTAGAACCTTTTCCGAGACAAGCTCAATAACGCGGTCACGAAGAACCTGGTTTTTGAACCGTATCGGTTAGAAGTTTTGATTTGGTTTTTTGTAAATAGTCTCAGTTTGACGAACCGGACTCGATTTATGAGAGAAGAGAGATAATAGGATGATATTATCATTATATTAGTATTATAAGCTTCTTGAATAATATTATAAGGTTACCTGGTCAGTTTTAGTTAAAAACAGAAAATCGGTTTAACCGGGTTTACGGTTTACTGGTGCAGCTTAGCACCAACACTCTCTAATGAATTTAGCAATGCTAAGGCCTCATTATACATGTACTGTTCTCATAATAAATATGTTACTAGTGTCATTTATACTAGTAGCTCAGAATATAATTTTTAGAGATGTTTTTACGAGTGTTCCGATACACCTAGTTTTAGTAGTTGTACACCAGAGATATTTTAATATTATTTTAATCCACCTCCAAGCCAACCAATCACAACTCACCTTACACCCCCAAGACCTCCAAGTCTGTCTCATTTCATCATTTTGGCCGAAAATAACAAGAGATAAAAAAAAGAAACTTTCATGAACACTTAATCTTCAAAGCTTGATTTCTTCTGAACTAAAACTCAAATCAAAACTCCGATTTCACCAAAATGATCCTCTCTTCTTCCTCTACATAACCATGTAACTTATCAAGGATGGAAATAAGGTGAGATGGCTGTCTCCCTCCCATTTCAATTCGGTTTTCAAGGAAAACCATGCAAAACATGTGTTTTCTTGATGTTCTTCCTTAGGAATCATGCTTAACTTGACTTGAGGGCCAAGAAACGTGAATTTCCAGCAATTCTAAGGTGAGGTATCTCTTCCTAACATACTGAGTGAGATTTGGTCAGTTGAGAGTTTTTGGATTTAAAGTTGTTCTTGATGTGATTTAGGAGGAAAAAGTGCTTAAGGACCACCTGAATGTTTAACCGAATTAGGAGCAGCAAAACCAGGTAGGGTGTCACGAAATTAATCTTGATTATTTGTGTTTGAGATGTGTGAATGATGAATGATTTGGCTGTGCTAAAAATTGGTTGCATATATGATTGATTCTTGGTGAAAATTTGGTGAAATTTTGATGAAATTTGATGAAATTCAAGCTTTAAAGTTCATGTTCTTGGGGAAGCTGGAAAAACGAAACCCTAAGATTAAATTGAGGTTCAATTTGTGTTAAAATCATGTATAAAATATGGGGTTTTAGTGGCTGCTAATTTATTATGAATTATAGTAAAAATCGGTTGTTGAAAAGACTGAAATAAAATAATGTAGAAAAAGGCAATTTTCTGTAAAACCTTTAGAAAGACAACTTTAAGCACAGAAAGTCATAATTACTTTCATAAAACACTTAGGGAGTCGTAAAAACATATTAGTGAGGCAAAGATAAATAAAAGATAAAAATCGAAGAAAAAGTCTGTAAAGTTTTAATGACAGAAAAACAAACAGAGACTAGTGAACGAACTAGGGCAACATAGTTAGTCCTTGAATTGCGACTAGGGTTAGGTGTTATATGAAAAGTTAAACTGTTTCAGTATAGACTTAATGAACCTATACCTGGGACAGGCTAACTATTCATACCGAAATTTACATAAGCTTTAAATACACATGTTAAACAGAGAAATCGGAGCAGAATAAAGTAACACAGAGCACAGAGTAACCAGAGTAAAGTAAAGAGATACAAAGAGAAAAGAATAATATGATAAAGAGAAATGGTTTGAGCCAGGATATTGTAAAAGTGAAAGATGTAAAGTTTGTACAGTATGATTGAACAGAGAAAGAAAGAGGTACTGCATAAGAATGTAAAAATGATGATGAATAATGAGAATGATGATGAATGATGATAATGAGAATGATTATGTGATGATTTGTTGCTTGAGGCAACCCAAGAGATATTTATTTGTTGCTTGAGGCAACCCAAGAGATGTGTTTATTCATTTGTTGCGTTATGGCAACTCCTAAGATATTTGTGTGATCATCTGCTGCATTGAGGCAGTTAGATAGATAGTGATGCGACTATTGAGAATGCTTTCCTACGGTACAGATCCATATTTTATTTTTGTAAGGCAGAGGGGTTATTTCCTGCTACAGAAGTACCGTGACCACCTATTCCATTTCTGTAGTGGCAGAGGGGTTATTTTCTGTATACAGAAGGTGTGTCGGCGTACATCCCTGCAGTGGCAGATGTGTTATTTCCTGCGTGCAGTGGACCCTGTGGTGGCAGAGGGGTTATTTCCTGTACACAGGGGTATAGCCAATAGGAAAGCCTTATCCAGACAGAGGTTGCGGGATAACGTCGGGAGCGGGTTAGTAACCGACAGATGAGCTCATTACCTGCACTAGGGCTAGACATGCATCATACTTGGTTGCGCATTTCCTTTGTTATGTTTGTGGTATGAATGTATGCTTTCCTTGTTTGTATTCCATTCTCTGTGCTTGTGATATTTTCTTGTATTCTTCTGTTTGTGTTCTGCTATCTGTTTTCTCTATCTTCTCTACTTATCTGTGTTTTCTAATTACTGCTACCTTGTATTCTGCTAATAGTCTGCTAAACAACATAGAATTAATGAACGTAACTAATAACCCCGACCCTACTAAGAACTCTCCAGTTCTTACCCCCTTCTTTCCCTTCCTCCCCCCAGATGGAGATGGGCATGATATTCTATGAAGTCGAAGACCTTTAGATTTATGAGGACCCAGTGTACTATGGTTACTACATTTTGAGTATGAAGCCTCGTATGAGACGTTACGCATTATGAAACCGTTACTTCCAATATCTTCTGTATAGCTCACATTTTAACCCCGATGCTCCTTACGACTTTCCCTTATCCTGGTTACACCCTAATGCACCTGGACATCCTTTTCCTGATGGTTCCGGACATCCTATACCAGCTCAACCTTTGAATGAGGTGGTACCTGAGCCTATCATTCCTGATGAGCCTGAGTTAGCTGGTGACTACGTACCTGTGATACCACCAGAGTGGGATTTTCCCCCTGAGCTGATCCCTGACTTTCTACAGCCTGATGAGCCGGCACTATCGGATGGTGAGGTAGCTCCTATATACGCGAATAGACCTGTGCTTGCGAATGGTTTTGTACATAGTGATAGCAGTGTTTCTGGTGGATCTGAGCGTATAGCTGAAACCGCAGACGATAAGGAGGAGGAGGATCCCTGAGATAGAGATAGAGCAGAATAAAGAGATGGGCGAGCCTCACCACGATCTTCTGAATGGCCACGTGTAGATATAGTTTGGCAGCCGTAGCGGTATTCTTTTGATGACACTCTAGTCTGACATTATCTGTTAGTTAGTCTCTCACTTGTGTTAGTACACCCGAGAGCTAGGAGCTATATAGTGGTTAGGCTAGCCTGGGCGCCAGTTTAGCGGCCTTCTGTATGGGCCAGGCCCTGGGAGTGTCGTGTATATATTAGCTACGCAGGATGATGAGGATGTAAACTAACTTGATCTTTTGTGAACGCTACATGTTTTGTTATAGTGTACATTATGTATATTTTTAGCTGTATTATATGTTTCTTTATGCTTCCTTATTATTTCTATATATGTGTACTTATTTATTTTACTCCCTCGCTCGCAACGATATAAGTTAAAAAAAAGTTACTCGTAAAATTGACAACGTTCTAACAAGGAACAAGCTTATACATTAAATAATAGATAATATATAGGATGACAAATTGTTAGCACACAGTTTCTGGTATGTCCTAGGCGTACTGAAAATTGGGTCGTTACACTTTGCTCCGAAATGGATAAGTGTGAAGAGTGGGTGTGGAGTGTGAAGCTAGGGTACGGAGGAACAAGGATCACTTATAAAGAGAGGTTGTGAGTGAATGGAGGGTGTGGATTGATGGAGTGGTTACTTGATGGACGGTTGGGGTTGTTCATGTAGAAAGGACAAGGATCATCACTTTATGATGGGGATTGCTCGGTCTTCAAGTGTCCCATTCTTTTCCATGTTGCATGGCAACATTTTCCAATGCGTTCCCTTTTGGGAACAAATGGGTAGTCCCTCTTCATGAAGTGGCCGAACCTTCCTCATTTCATTGTCCAATCAATCTCCTTCAATGCTCCTCTCCTTTTCCCTATAAAGATCAAATAAGAAAAGTAAGAATTAATGTCATAAAAAAAACAAGTTAAACTTTACGGCTAGAATAATAAAAAGAAGAAAAGATTTTGTTTATTCATGAACTCCAACTAACTAACTAACTGTGTATCCTTATATGTGATGCCAGGGCATCTTGGCCAGTTTCACTGACCTTTTCTTTATTGTTTTTAGGATAGTTTCAAGCATTCCCTTAAGAAATAAGCTAGTTTTGGGTAGATATTCACCTACACCTTGATTCAAGCATACATTGTGCATTTTACATTATTTCATGAGGATTTTGCGATTTTACTTGAAAGCTTTCGATCTTCATCCAATTGGGTAGTTATCTTGGAAAAGATGTTATTCAAACTTGGATCTCTTCTGAACCTTGAAAGAGGAATGAAGAGATGAAGCTAGAAATGCTTTCTCATGCTGGACCAAATTGGGTTTGGATGGGTATGTGACTATAACCCTCTCAATACTTGATTTGGGAAATGCATGTGGTATAATCAGTGACCATACTTCATCTCTTCTCATGAGCAATTGACCAAGGAATTGGCTATTGATCAAGATTTGAGAGAATAAATTTGTAATTCAATCAATTAAGATTGCCAAGGTGATCAATGAGTGCATTGATTGAGGAAGAGATGAAAATGAACTTGATCCGGAGAATTGCAACATCTCCTAAGCCCAAGGAACTCCCCATTTCTGATCTTACCCATTCTCTTTAATTTCTGCCATTTACTTTATCTCTTCTCATGAGCAATTGACCAAGGAATTGGCTATTGATTAAGATTTGAGAGATTGAATTGCAAGGAATTGTAATTCAATCACTTAAGATTGCTAAGGAGATCAATGAGTGCATTGATTGCGGAAGAGATGAAAATGAACTTGATCCGGAGAATTGCAACATCTCCTAAGCCCAATGAACTCCCCATCTCTGATCTTACCCATTCTCTTTAATTTCTTCCATTTACTTTTATGAGCAAATCCCCCATTCCCATTTACAATTCTGCAATTTACTTTCAGTCCTTTAATTCAAGCATTTACTTTTCTGTTATTTACATTCCTGCCATTTTATTTTCTGCAACTCTCAACCCAAATTCTGGATTCGCTCAACTAGAACATTCTTCTAATTAAAGTTGCTTGATCAATCAATCCCTGTGGGATTCGACCTCACTCTATTGTGAGTTTTTACTTGACGACAAATTCGGTACACTTGTCGAAGGAAATTTGTTGAGAGACAGTTTCCACCCGCATCAATATGCACATTGGTGGCACCATGGGGTGACACCAAACTTAGTTTGGAGCACTCTGATGAAAAGTTCTGTACAAAGCTCCAAGACTAGCATGCTCTCCATTGCATTCATGCTTTCTTGGCATGCTTTGAACACCAAACTTGTTCTTCACTATATACTGCCTATTAAGGATTTCACCAAGTGTTTGTCAAGTCTGGGTTGGAATTCATGAATATTGACTTATTCACTATTTTCTAAAAGCATATAAAACATGGGTTGCCTCCCATGAAGCACTTATTTAGCGTCACTAGCTTGACGTTTCTCCCTCATCAGGGTGGTTGGTAATGCTTAAAGTCCTCCCTTCTTGCTGTGGACTTATATCCATTGGTTGTATCAATGATCTCTACATGTTCCAAGGAGAGAACCCTGTTGATAGTGAAGATCTTAGGTAACTGTGATGGTACAGTGGAGAGATTAGGGGGGATATCTGGGAAGTAAGCTGAGATCACTTTATCCCCTGGAGAGAAGTCCTCTGTAGGGATCTTCTTGTTCCCCCACCCTCTTGGTACCTTCTTCTTTGTCCCTTTTGACGTTGCCTTGCTCTTTGTGACTTCTTCTTCTAAGGGAATTTTGTTGTTGTCTTCACATGTCTCTGGTGGTTTAGGTTCCTCCAGCTTTTCCTTGAGCTGTGACAACTGCTTATTTCCTTGTTCATCAACCAAGGGCTTTCCCAGATGGGCTGGTTGTGCTTCATTATAATCTTTGCTTGGTTCTTTGTTCTCTTGGTCTGATTCTTGTGAGAGTTTGAAGACATTAAAGCTGAGTCGTTCATCATGGATCCTCAATATTAGCTCCCCTCGCTCCACATCTATGAGTGCTCTGGCTGTAGCTAGGAATGGTCTTCCCAATATGATTGGGTGAGTGTGACTTTCTTCCATGTCCAGAATGACAAAGTCTGTGGGAAGAAAGTATTTCCCAACCTTTACCAACACATTTTCCACCACTCCTATTGCTTGTTTTTGAGTTTTGTCTACCAGCCTGATGACTACATCTGTGGGCATTATCTCATTGATCTTCAGCCTCTTCACCAGGGATAAGGGCATTAAGTTGATGCTTGCTCCCAAATCGCAGAGTGCTTTATCAAACATTATTTCTCCTATGGCACAGGGGACATGAAAACTCCTTGGATCTTTTCTTTTTGTAGGCAACTGTGGTTGAATGAGGGCACTGCACTCCTTGTTCATCACTATAGTTTGGCCTCCCTTGAGTGAGCTTTTCCTGGGAAGCAGCTCCTTCATATACTTGATGTTTGCAGGCATTTGTTGAATAGTCTTGATGAATGGTATGTTGACATGCAGAGATGCAAACAAATCTAGAAACCTTGAGTATATTCTCTTCTCCACATCACCATTGAGCAGTTGGGGAAAAGGTGCATAGAGTCTTAGCAGCTCCTGTTTTGAGATTTCTGGTTCTTGGTAATTTCTTTCCTCCTTCTCTGCTGAGGTGTCTTCAGGTTGTTCTGCCGACTTGTTTGGCTTGTCCCCAGTCTCCTTATCACTTATAGTGACCATCTTGCAAACTTCCCATCTTACTTTCTTTGTTTCACCTCTCGAATTCTTCTCTGTGTCACTTGGGAATCCATCTGTAGGTTTGGGAATCTGCTCAGAGAGATACCCCCACTTGGGATTCCAACCTCTTGATCGTGTCTCCCTGGTTCTTGAAATTGGCTCGCACTTCCTCCTTGAATGCCTTGTTGTCTTGAATCTCTTTGCCTATTCCTTCAAGTAGATTCTCAATCCTTGAGAGTCTGTCATCAAATGATGGTAGATTGGGATTAGAAGTGGAAGGATGAGGTAAGTTATTTTGGTTTTGATATGAATGTGGAGAGGTGTTGTTTTGGGGGTGTTGATATGGTCTAGATGTGAAATGTTGGTGGGCTACATTGTTGTTGGGATTTGAACGTCTTTGATCTAGGCCTTGGTCTTGTTGATTTCCCCACCCAAAGTTTGGGTGATTCCTCCATCCAGGGTTATAGGTCTTAGAGTATGGATCATGGTTTTGCCTAGGTGAATTCCCAATGTAGTTGGCTTGCTCCTGACTACCCTCTGCTTCTTCATTCACTCCTTCTTAGGTTGTTGATGAAGTAGTGATTGCTGCTACTTGGTTCCTCTCCATCTTCTTGGTGAGGTCAGCCAGCTACTGGGTAATGAGCTTGTTTTGGGCCAGCAGAGCATCTACATTGTTTAGTTCCATTACTCCTCTAGTGTTGCCTCTTTCAGAAGCATAGAAATAATCATTCTCTGCTACTGTTTCAATGACATCTATGGCTTCCTCAATGGTCTTCTTCTTGTTCAAAAATCCTCCGCATGAATGGTCTACTGCCTTCTTTGATTCATATGACAGGCCTTCATAGAAAATGTGCAGCTGCACCCATTCGTTGAACATGTCAGGTGGACACCTCCTTGTCAGGTCCTTAAACTACTCCCATGCTTCATAAAGAGTCTCACCATCTTGTTGCCTGAAAGTTTGGACCTCAGCTCTCAGCCTATTGATTCGTTGAGGAGGGTAAAATCTTGCTAAGAATTTGTTCACCACATCTTCCCAGGTTGTCAAGCTCTCCTTCGGGAAAGACTCCAGCCACTTGGCTGCCTTATCCTTGACTGAGAATGGAAATAAGAGCAGTCTATAGGCATCAGGATGAACACCATTAGACTTCACTATGTCACATATTCTCAGGAAGGTGGTTAGATGTTGATTGGGGTCTTCTTGGACACTTTCTCCGAACGAACAGTTGTTCTGAACAAGGGTGATGAGCTGTGGTTTTAGTTCAAAATTGTTGGTATGGATGGTTGGCTTTTGAATGCTACTTTCACAGTTTCCTGGGTTTGGATTGATGTAAGAGCCTAAAACTCTTCTATCCTCCCCAGCATGATTTGCTCGACCTCCTCCGCCATGGTTGTGAGCCTCTTCTTCATGATGGTTTTCCATGTTTTCTTCCATATTTGGTTCGAAGTATTCCTCAAAGTATTCCTCCTCTTCCTCAGCACCAACTACACGTTTTTCTCTTGCTTCCCTCCTTAATATAAGGAAGGTCCTCTCAGGTTCAGAATCAAAGGAAGTTGAAGCCCCGCTTCTTCTCCCTGTCATACAACCAACAAAGCACAAGCAAGGAAAGTAAATGCAGAAAGTATTCTGTTAGAATTACTGTTAGTGTGAGGGATGCAATATATCAAACAGTTAGTGGGTTAGTGAACTGAATTGTAAATAACAAAGAAAATTGCAAAAGTAGGGGGAAGGGAAGAAATTAACCAGAACTGAAAGTAAATTACTCAAACAGAAAATTAAATCAAACAAAACAAAAATGCTCAATCTAGTTATCTTCCAATTTAATCATTGTTGATGCACAATCAATCCCCAGCAACGGCGCCATAAACTGGATGCACGGAAAACTTGTCTCATAACAAATTTCCTTCGGCAAGTGTACCGAATTTGTCGTCAAGTAAAAACTCACAATAGAGTGAGGTCGAATCTCACAGGGATTGATTGATCAAGAAACTTTAATTAGAGGAATCTTCTAGTTGAGTGAATCAGAATTTGGGTTGAGAATTAAAGAAAATTAAATGGTGGGAAAGTAAATAACAAAAAGTAAATGCTAGAAATAAAGAGCTGAATGTAGATGACGGAAAGTAAATTGCAGAATCTTAAATGGGAATGGGGTAATTGCTCATAAGTAAATGACAGAAATTAAAGAGAATGGGTAAGATCAGAAATGGGGAGTTCATTGGGCTCAGGAGATGTTGCATTCTCCGGATCAGTTTCATTTTCATCTCTTCCTCAATCAATGCACTCATTGATCTCCTTGGCAATCTTAAGTGATCGAATTACAATTCCTTGTAATTCAATCTCTCAAATCTTGATCAATAGCCAATTCCTTGGTCAATTGCTCATGAGAAGAGATGAAGTATGGTCACTGATTATACCACATGCTTTTCCCAAATCAAGTGTTGAGAGGATTATAGTCACATATCCATCCAAACCCAATTTGGTCCAGCATGAGAAAGCATTTCTAGCATGATCTCTTCATTCCTCTTTCAAGGTTCAGAAGAGATCCAAGTTTGAATAGCCTCTTTTCCAAGATAACTACCCAATTGGATGAAGATCGAAAGCTTTCAAGTAAAATCAAGAGAAAAGATAGAAGAAGAATAATGAAAACTAGTATTGATCCATCAAATTACAACAGAGCTCCCTAACCCAATGAAAGGGATTTAGTTGTTCATAGCTCTGGAAAATTAAAACAAAGATGGAGAATACATGATGAAACTAGAAGTGCAGAGAAAGTAAAATACAGAGAGTAATTCTATGCCAAGAGGCTCCCTATAATTTCCAACTCCCAAAATAATTCAAAGCTACTCCTATATATACTACTCTTCTGATCTTCTAGTTGGCTCTTCAAGTCTTGGGTATGGGCCTTTGGATCTTGAGTTTGAAGCAGTTATCTTCTTTATTGGGCTTGGCTTTACTTGCAGAGAGAAAGTGTGAAGTAGGCAGAGACTTTAGCTCAGGACGTTAGTGGTGTTAACGTTCAGTGAAAATATAGGTTCGAGAACGTTAGTGACAATCACCTTTTTCACTAACGTTCCTCACCCAAGTAAGAGCCACGTTAACCTCAACGATAGTGGCACAAATGTTGCCACTAACGTTGCCTCTTTGTCCTTCGCACACGTTATTGGGACTTACCTTTCCCAATAACGTTGAAAAGCCTCCTCCTTCCCTACGTTAGAGTCCACGTTAACTTAGTTAACGTGGCTCCTTAACGTAGGCTTGCCAACCATCGAGAACGTTAGTGACACTTACTGATGAGTATTTTCGGAAAACGAATTCCAAACACCCAAATTTCACCGGCAAGTATACCGGGTCGCATCAAGTAATAAAACTCACGGGAGTGAGGTCGATCCCACAGGGATTGAAGGATTGAGCAATTTTAGTTTAATGGTTGATTTAGTCAAGCGAATCAAGATTTGGTTGAGTGATTTGTGATTAAAAGAATTTAAATTGCATGGAAAATAAAGGGAGAGGGGTAGATTGCAGAAAATTAAAGAGCAAAGAAAGTAAATAAGCTGAATCTTAAAGAACAAGTAATGTAAATTGCAGAAACTTAGATTGCAAGAAATGTAAATGGCTGAATCTTAAAGTGCAAGAAATGTAAATTACTTGAATTATAAAGGGAATTGGGAGGTGGGTTTACAAAATTTAAACAAGGAAAAGTAAATTGCACTAAACTGAAAAGTAGAATAAGAATTAAATTGAACCGGATCTAAAACCGAAATGTAGAATGAACTTGAAAAACATTAAAAAGAGAATTTAAAATAAAAACTCCAGATCTCAGGACCCATGAGACTAGATAACCGAGTCTAGATCTCAATGCCTTCCTAGATACAAATGTAGAATTCAATTGCAAGAAATAAAGAAAAGTAAATTGTAGAATGAGTAGAAGAAGAGGCAATGAACAGAAATTGAAATTCAATTATGTAGTAAATAAAACAGAGAGATCTCAAAGTGAGAATGAAACAGAATTCCTTCAATTCTCCAATCCAAGATCCAAGACAAATGTAAAATGAAATTAAAAATAAGAAAACTAAGAGAAAGAAAATTCAATTCTCCTTCCCCGAGACTCAGAATCTCCAATTAACTCCTAACCAAAAGCTCTCCAAAACTACTCAGCAAAACTAAAAGGAAAGCTCCCTGAAAACTTAAATCCTAAGCTATTTATACACTTTCTTCAAATGGTCTTCAAGCCTTGAATTGGGCCTTTGCTCTTGATGGAATTGGGTTGATAAAATCCTCTGTTGATTGCTCTTGGAGTTGGAGAGAAACCCATTGTGAACCGGGCCATGAATCATAAAAGCTTGAGTCAAAGTTTGAGGCAAACTTTGGCTCAAGCTTTTCATATCAGCTGCCCCCCTTTTGGTGCTATCAACGTTTGGGCTAAAGTTTGAGGTCAAACTTTTAGCCAAACGTTGAGTCTTCTTGTATGCCTTGTGGCGCCAACGTTTGCCAAAAAGCTTGAGGCAAACGTTGGCACAAGCTTTTCTCCTCCAGGGTGTTGGTGTGTGGTGCCAACGTTTGCCAAAAAGTTTGAGGCAAACATTGGCGCAAGCTTTTCTCCTCCAGGGTGTTGGTGTGTGGTGCCAACGTTTGCCAAAAAGCTTGAGGCAAACGTTGGCACAAGCTTTT